>NW_027100725.1:1187480-1204980 GCF_040412425.1 Macrobrachium rosenbergii
CTTTTATAGGGAGATTTCATTTCTCTTTCATGTGGTGTTAACTCCTGACCTCTTTTCCAGGAGTCCTCCTGTCCTGTCCAGTCCATAATCATATGCCCTAGTTCATGACTGCCATCCAAATTTCGCAACCATTCCTGATCGCAGCCTGAAAGCGGAAATCCCGTTGCTACAAGAGAATCATCTTAATTAACTAATTCCATTACCCTGGAGTTCACCCCTTCCAATGAATTACCATCTGTGATGACTTAATGAAATTTTAACATAAGAGAGTTATTGTTATAACGGGGATTGTTGTACCTTTGGTCCCTCCTATTTACATTGCTAATTTGCCAAGTACTGCATTATTGCTCTACCATATGTAATTTATGTGTTTTAATGGGTTTGCATTTTACACTCTTTTTGTGTCTTGCATATTTGCCCCATTATCTGTAAATAAACCCCTTTTAAATTGTCAAAGAATTCTAATTCGAAATGGCAACCTTCCATTTATTACTCATTTCCAGGAAGTTCTAAGGTGAGTTCCCGTAATTTTCCTCTTTTGTTTATAAACTCGGGACCCCTTGGTCCCACGGCAGTCAAAAAGGATAAACTGTTCCAATTCTCTCCCCAACCAAGGACCCAGTTTGTAACATTGGCAACTCATTACCAGGATCTAGTCGTATTAGCGATAACTAGCCGCGCTATTACGCTAGACTAGAAACATACCAGGAATAATCAGGCATTTAAATTTAATCATTTCATTATTCACAAAGGCACAGAAGCGACTGGAGCAGAGACCTAAGGTAAAAAAAGGGTATTTGCATGGTTTTCTAACATTAAGGATACGTAAGGAAATAAGAAAAGTGATATTAGTATTCTTTTAAAGAAAAGCAATACACTTTCTGTTGTTAGAATTTACGCAGAACGCAGGCGACAGCGCATGGGGTTTTAAGTTAGCAAAACAGAGAGGGAGGCCCGAATTGTCCATCTGTAAAATTTCCAAGTGTAGGGACAGGGTGTGATGTTGCCACATAGGAATTAAGGAGTGTGTAGTTAGGGAATTATTGCATGTGTTAGCGAGAACAAGTAGCTAAGAGTTTATTTCGGAATAGTTACAGCAGAGAAAGTGTACAATTTCTTGGTCAGTGATAAATTTTGGGATAACTAGTAGCTTACAGGAAACCGTGTAGCAGTCTCTGGCATTCAGATTTCGTAGCAGCGAGCCGATTGAGCGTTCTGTTCGAGCTGGCACATGAGCAACCCATTCCATTAGTGTAGCAGTGAAGAAAACCATTCCCAAACGTAGTTATTTAACCACCCTCCCAGTGTATTAAAAGTAGAGTAAAGACATTGTTGATGTTTAATGTTAAACTATTCATCTTTTCATTCAAAACCCGCACTTAGCCAAGAAAGTAGTGTTTTTATTTTGTTCCCTCCAATTCCACTTCCCCATTCTCTGTCACACGACAAAGCACATGCTACCGATCAGCTGTTTTCCACAAGCGACACAGTTCCACAATGTTCGTTCACGGAACGAACCTCCCTCCCTCTGTTCCCGAACGTAAACTGTGAAATCGTGAATATCTTTGAAACAATTTGAAACCCTTTGCCTACCATATCACTTATCATGACGAGAGCGAGACAGTAAAAAGATTACGTAAATACTAAAAGTTCATTGCAAAAGAAACCTTAACTTAACGTAAAAGAAACCTTAACTTAACGTAAAAGAAACCTTAACTTAACGTAATTTTGCCAACATAATTTATTTTCCCTTAAGCACAAGGTAAAGTGGCTTTAATATTCATAACAAGTACGTTCCATTACACAACACTCACCAAGAGAGAGAGATTTTTTTTCCCTCGCTTACCCTTTCATCTTAACATGGGATCGACACAACTTTATTTACCAGTTTGGAAAACAACCCACAAATCATAAAAGCTAAATACAAAGAATTTTCTTCCGTGTAACTCACTTTTACATTTTCAAACTCATTACTCATCAGAATTTTATCATATACACAGTGTGTGAAATTTGTAAGCACTCGTGTTAAGCGAAGAATCTCGCATACCAGCTTTCCCTTTTCGTGCTTCAGCCCACATCACTTCTCGTATGCTATAGAGCGCACGTACATTTATCTAATTACGCGTTGTTCAAGTGTAGTGCACGAGTTGGGTATATCTTATTCCAAACTTGCTTATACTGCAAGTGCTAAAACCGCATTTTAAGTGCACTTCCCATATCCTAACTTTCCTCATATTAGGCAGCAATCTCTATTTCTTATAACTAGCCACCCACTCGTGTCACAACCAGTTTCCATTTCTCACAGTGCTACTAATCTGCGGCACTGCTAAGCACCCAATCACTGAAGCACTTATCTTTCTTCTTTCCCTTTCCTTCTGCTGGAGTCTCTCATTTACCTTTTACTCCTTACTTACCTTCTGCCCAGGCAGAGTACCATTCACCTTCAGTGCCATTTCATGCACTGACATTTTGCATTGCTCCATGGAGTGCACCGACACCACAGTGCCACCCAACCAAAATAATCTCTCATAAGCCATTGCATCTGTATTGAAGAAACAGAGTACCACACAACCAGTGTTTCTGCCCATAAGGACCTTAGCTCCTTCAGGAACACCCCCATGTTCTAAGTGTTTCCGCTCATAAGGGATAATAATACCTTCAGGATCACTTCATTTACTAGAAAATCCGCCCATAAAGACTAAGACTTCCTTCAGGAACGCTTCCCTAGTGTGACCTTTGCATGACACACTCAATCAGTGCCACCTCATTTAATGGTGCCACTCACTGAAATGCCAATAAACTAAAGGACACTCCCTCGTCGTCACAAACCCTTTCCTCCGGGAACACCAGTTAATCTATTCAGCACCCCTTCCCCATCAGCAACATGTCAACTGAAGAGCACCAATATTTCAGGGATATAGGGAAGGAGGACAGCCTTTAGTAGGCCAGCCCCTTCAAAAGTTTGTAAGGGAGCAGATTACTGAAAAGAGAAAGTACGAAGAAGAACAGAGACAGCAAGAAGCCGAACGGAGGAGAGAAGAAGAAGAAAGAGAGGAGCGGAGGAGACAGCAGGAAGCCGAATGGAGGAGGGACGAAGAAGAAAGAGAGGAGTGAAGAAGATGGCAAGAAGCCCAGCAGAGGAGAGAAGAAGAATGAAGGAGACAGCGCGAAAGCAAAGAATAAGAAAAAGAAGACAGCATGAACTAGTCCTCAAAGAAAGCGAGCTGGCACTCTTGGACAAGGCGCTCCAGTTGGAGAGAGCCAAGAAGGAAAATGCAGAAGCTCTAGCAGCCCAACTTGCATCCAGCCCCTACCCATCTGCACTAAATACCTCCCTATTGACAGTCAATTACCTCATTGGCAAATGGACAGAAGATGAGCAGGAACAATGGCTCAAAAAGATCGTATTCCTCTTTGAGACTTATAATGTTGGCCCAGTTGAGAGGGCTTTATTGCTCACCAAGCACCTGGACGGTAAGGCTAAGGCCACCCACCGAGCATTGGAAAGAGATCAACGAGGAGACATGGCTGCCGTCCGTGAGGCCATTGCCAAGGCATATGAAATTACTACTGAGAGGTGGAGACAACGATTCCGAGGTATGGCCAAGGACGTCGGCTGGTCCTGGACAGAATGGGCCTGTCACAAGACTCAGGCTGGGACCTGCTGGTTTGAATCCTTGCAGTGCAACACCTTCGAGGATGTGTTCAACAGGACCATGCTGGAGGACCTCTTCTAGTGTGTGCCTGGGCCTCTGGCTGTGTATTTTAGTGACAAGCAGCCAGCCACCCCCAGGAAGCCTGCCGCTTGGCTGATGCCTGGGAAACTTACAATTCATCCCACAGCACCTTGCAACGAAGAATAGTGCCACCCGGCCACCTATCAGGCTCAAACCGCCCACAGAACGGACCACCTAGCAGACCTACGTGCACCATCTGCAAGAGGTACAGTCATGCTGAAGCAGAATGCCACTACAGGGACAATAACCAACAGGGCAATAACCCTCGGCAGCCTACCAATAACCATCCCTCTTCCTCTCCTAATTCTGCACCATCTTCCCAGCAAACCATCACTGCCGGGAGATCATCCCATCCCAGGGGCCCCTGCTGAGACTGTGGAGCTTCAGGACACTCTTCCTCTGGGCATCCTGCACGCCCAAAACATGTGGTCGCTCCCAGGCACGTCAACCTGATCAGTACAACACCCTCCCGGCTGAGCTGCCAGAAAAGTCTCACCCTGAGCAGGTCTGGACACAGTTCGTCACCGTAGCCCCTCTGGATGGTTCTAGCCCACCAGTGCACCTACCAACTACTGCCGACACTGGCTCAGATATTAGCTTGATCGATCAGGCCTAAGTGCCAGCCAGTGTCTTCATAGATGAGGAAATCAGGTGGACGGTAACCTGGGTTGACCAGCAATCCATGACTGTTCCCACAGTCGAACTCAGGGTGATCACCGATTGGAGCATCAAAATTCACCGCCTTGGCATAGTGAACCGTATCAGGCACGGAGTGGAATTCCTGCTAGGACAAGACATCCTCTGGGGATGCCCCCGACCCCCGCCATTCTATTGCCTGACTGCCTCCGCCAGTGAGGCCGTGCTAAAACTTTCTGAGCGGGACGCAGCCTCTGTGACAGCTGTGCCACCCTCAACCCAACCTTCCGTCTGCCCAAAAGCGAACCGGACCACCAGCATCGAACTCATTCCAGGATTAGTCCGCAGATCTCGCGACTGGACGGCCACCAAAAAACTACTCCCTCATCACAAACGGATCTCGCCAACTACTGCTGCAGAACCTACAACATAAGAGGGCACTCCGAAAGATGGTTCAAGTACCCCAAGCTAGCCGCAGCGGCCACTTCCCCAGAACCAAGAGGCCCTGCTTTCTCATCGAGACAGGAATTGCTGTCCCAACTCACACCAGGGACACCAAGGGTCTTGCTCCCCCAGGTCCCCCTTCAGCTTTGTCTGACACCCATTCACTGCCAGTGCCACTTGTGAGCACTGGTCAGTGCCAAGCTCCGCCTATCTCGGCTGGAAGCTCCCTACCAAGCATACTCCCCGTGCCTGGCCCTGAGTTACTGCCAGTGCCGGATCCAGAACCTAACCCGGATCCTCCTATGGGAGATCCACCAAACCTCACAACCATGATCATCGCTCAGTGCAAGCCTCCAACCCCTGACGTTTCTTCTTCCCACACTCTTCCGCCTGCTGAGGATGACCCTCTGGCAGGCCTACACATTACCTCTTTTGTCGTCGACCAGGAACTGTCAGACCAGGCTGCAGATGCTGATTCTCTTCCCACGATGGTTGTCGCAGCAGCCGAAGTAGGAGACCAGCCCATAGCCCCTGAGGCTGCCCTTGATCCTGCTCCTGACAGCACTCCTGGCCGTTCTTCAGAGTCGGTACCCTCATTGCCCACTAGGAATGGCCTAGCCAGACCCTGGAGGCCCCCGAAGAAGATGAAGGGGCAGAAGAAATCCACTTAGCAAATCAGAGCCATAAGCTCTTCCTGGCACTTGTGCCCATTGGCACAGTGCCGCTTCCATCTCAGAGTGATCCTGGCACCTGCCCAGAGGAGGTAGCCTCTGTGACCTCTGATCCAGTAGTATTAACAATTAACCTCGAAGGCCTTTGTACCACTAACCTTTTCCAACTAACCTCCTTCCAACCAACTCCAGACTCAAACTGATAGATTACTTAATTGTACCTTGTGATTTACCCTTCAGGTTATTCATGTTTACATTGTTGCATGTTAAATCATAAAGCGTTGTGCCGATCATAATTCACTGCGTGCCATTCGTTAGTGCCAGCTCGTTCAGTGCCAGAGGTGTAGGATAGTAGTTTAGGTTAGGTGTGTACCATGTGCATTTGCCTAGGCGTAGATTTCTCCTGTCGTCAGAGACAGTTAGCAGAAGTGTCCATACCCTTAGCTAGGTTAGGCCCATTGTATATGTAAAGTTAGCCAATTCAGAACCCTTCTTAGCAGATAGGTAGGCCCCTTTAGCTGTTGCAGTACCAAAGCACAAGTTATGTAGGGTCACTGGCTGCCAGTCGGGAGAAATTAGCTAAGACACTCACAACTGAAAAGGTGTGAAGGCCTTTTTTAAGGGGGGACCTGTCAAGGATTTGCATTCCTCCCTCCTATTTAGCTGCCATCTAGCTACCTTCTAGGGAAAAATCCCAGGACGCATTCCATCGCAGCCTTCAGGAAATGCCTGGGCCTACTACACAATAGGTCTCCTTCTTTCAACTCCCCTGCTACCTGCACACACCTAGAATCCTCCCCCCCCCAACCCTCTTCTGGGGTAATGTTTTCAAAGTAGGCTCAGGGAGGAAATAGATGTCAGGGCGTAAGCTACTCGGGAGGAAGCTAGCACCTTAAACCTCAGGTAAACACGCCACCGCTCGAGACGGGAGAGGCAGACTCTCTCCAGCTACCGGTGCGGTGACATCTTTTTGTCTCAGGTGGTGGCTCAAACTCACAATCGTAAGCCCGAGACGTGGTATTTTGGAGCTCAAATATTCGTCTGAAATAGATAAGCCGAGACTGAATTTGGTGCCAGTCACCCCTGTCTCTCTTCACTAACTTCCTTCCATTTCTTTCATTTAACTTCAAGCTTAAACCCTTCCTTTCCCAAGCTTCCCCCTTTGTGTGACGGCGAACACGTGTTCCTTGTTTCAAAAGCCCAATCCGCCACGATTCCAACACTGTGATTAAGTGATTCCTCATATTTATAATCTGGGCTATGTAATGTTTAGAATTTAAGAACTTGCATTTGTGTAATACTTTTATAGGGAGATTTCATTTCTCTTTCGTGTGGTCTTAACTCCTGACCTCTTTTCCAGGAGTCCTCCTGTCCTGCCCAGTCCGTAATAATATGCCCCAGTTCATGATTGTCATCCAAATTTCGCAACCATTCCTGATCGCAGCCTGAAAGCGGAAATCCCGTTGCTATAAGAGAATCATCTTAATTAACTGATTCCATTACCCTGGAGTTCACCCCTTCCAATGAATTACCATCTGTGACGACTTAATGTAATTTTAACATAACAGAGTTATTGTTATAACGGGGATTGTTGTACCTTTGACCCCTCCTATTTACATTGCTAATTTGCCAAGTACTGCATTATTGCTCTACCGTATGTAATTTATGTGTTTTAATGGGTTTGCATTTTACACTCTTTTTGGGTCTTGCATATTTGCCCCATTCTCTGTAAATAAACCCCTTTTAAATTGTCAAAGAATTCTAATTCCAAATGGCGACCTTCCATTACTCAAATCCAGGAAGTTCTAAGGTGAGTCCCCGTAATATTCCTCTTTTGTTTATAAACTCGGGCCCCCTTGGTCCCACGGCAGTCAAAAAAGGATAAACTGTTCCAATTCTCTCCCGAACCAAGGACCCAGTTTGTAACAATATATATATATATATATATATATATATATATATATATATATATATATATATATATATATATATATATATATATATATATATATATATATATATATATATATATATATATATATTTATACTGTATATATATATATTTTCATTGAAATCACTGGATTACTATTGATATTTACTCAGAGTGTATTTTTGGATTACGTTGATTTCAAAACAATTTTGTATAAATATATATATATATATATATATAAACATATTTTATATATATATATATATATATATATATATATATATATATATATATATATATATATATATATATATATATATATATATATATATATATATATATATATATATGTAAAGGCTCGCGAAGGTGACCTTTGAAAAGTTGGGTCAGCTATTCGCAGGGTCCATTTTCACTACACGCAGCAGATAGGAAACTGCTGAAACATTCGCATACCACAAGGGTCGAAGAAACCACCTTGGTGACAAGACACGGGCTGGCAAATGCGTTTTCAGCAAAGAACGTTCTAGAAGCTGAACCAGTTACAAAATCTGGTTTTGAAGGATGCTTCTTAATAATGTATGGTGTGTACGTGTACTTCGTGACGCCTTGAAATATAGAGGCGTGTCTTGCCGAACTTTGACCTCGAATGATGTCATACAAAAGTACGTTCGTTCGTGCATGACATAATGAATATAATGGGAGGAACTGTTGTTCGAATTGGACTTGTGAGATCCGATTCTTGTGTGTCTGAAGATGTGAGTGATTTTTCACATGGAGACTGTCCCAGAGGACTTGTGGAGTGAGTAAGAATTCATATACGTTTTTAGACTTTGTTTTTCAGAACTGTGAACACACGGTACCTCCTGTGTCAGTGAAATGTGTGTTTCTGCAATTTTTTACATTTTATGATTTTTAATGTGACGTTTGTTTTTTTCACAGGTATTTCTGTTCCACTCCATTCCTATTCCTTTTTCCTCTCTCCCTCCTACGAGGATGAGAGTGGTAGGACGTTTGAGATGACCTGTTTTAATTGATTGACGTGTTCATGTTTTGACAGATGAGTTATTTTCTGTAATTGGGGGTTTATGATTTTGGAGAATTATTTCCTTAGAAGATTTTCTGATAGTTATGTGAAACATTGGATTTCATTCTTCGTAATTTTTAAGAAGTTATTTTCGTTGATTTTTGTCAATAAAGGGTTTTACTTTTGTACTTAATATCTCATTCCAGTAGTCCTTAGATTTTAGTTAGGAAAGATACAACTGATGAAGTAGCTCACGTTACTGCTATCACACAATGTCTCAGGATAAGCGAGATCAAACCTCTGTTCATAAAACAGAGACTTAAATCAAGTATAGGCTCAGAGATGGCCTTTACATATATATATATATATATATATATATATATATATATATATATATATATATATATATATATATATATATATATATATATATATATATATATATATATATATATATATATATATATATATATATATATATGTATATATATATATATGTATATATATATATATAATGGAATATATACATCTTTATATATATGCTGGAAGATGAAAAGCATCTCGAACGCCGAAGATTTACCAGGAATAAAACAGCAAACAACCATCGTAGCATCTTATAAATTTATTTGGCCAAATTTCCGAGACCATGTCTCATCATCAGGGCTGTAAAATACAAAGAATAAGAATTAAGAATCGACTCGGTTAAAAATTTTTTACAAAAGCTTAAACATGGAATTTAAACTAAATCGAACACTGAAGAAACACTAAAAAATACTAAAAGACTTAATATTTAAAAAACGTAGATAAAAATAAAATAAAATATATATATATAAGTATAGAATATCACGACGCTTAGTACCTAACCCTGTGGGAGCTAAGAACTGAGTGACATTCACAGTTCTCAGGAGGACGACGTCAACTTGAGATATATATAAAACAGTGGAAGAGGTCTGGCTGTTTAGGGAAGGAACAAGCTGCTTAATAGTTAAGGATTCCAGGATGGAGAGAGAGTGGTCATTGGGTGCTTGGGCAACAATATTAAAATCATCATATGAAAACGATGTCTTACATTTTTCAGTGTTCTCTTATATTAGAAAATTCTTTTGTTTTTAATTGACATCCTGTTCGGTGACTAACTCCTAGATGAGAATCAACTCTCACTTTGAGCAATCTCTTGGTGGCTCCGATATATTTCCCAACTTTACATTTTGGGCAAGTGAAACAATAAACCACCAGAGCTCGCATCAAAGCGGGAAGCTTATCCTTATGGTGAATTATTATTATTATTAAAATAGTTTAACCAGACCACTGAGCTGACCATCAGCTCTCATAGGGCTGGCCCGAAGGATTAGGATGGAATGACAAGTCTAGGCTAGAAGCCTAGCACTGGGACCTAATAGGTCACTTGTCAATGATGATAAACGAAAATGAAAATGAAATTAAAAAGCTGTAAAAAGGCATACACTTTCATACTGGAATCACACAATAAATACATTTAAACTCATGCTTCCATACATACTCACTAAAAAGGTATATTAAAATTTAAAATAAATTAAGTAAAATCATAAAATTAATTGTTTTAAAATTCACTATACTGATTGATTGTTTTTTCTTATATTTTTCCAATTAATTTGCAGCTTCTCATGAACATTAAAATGGGTGCTATTGAGAACGTTGAAGATTCTGACAAAATTTCTTCTATCGGTCTATTTCCAAAATTTGATAATCGCTGCAGGTTATATTTTGGACATTCACACAGTATATGCTTAACTGTTATCAGCACATTGCAATCTGGGCATTTGGGAAGAGGGCCACATGGACTGTTCATTAAGTGTCCATGTGTCAAACGAGTATGGCCTATTCGAAGACGTGTCAGAATTACTTGTGCTTGTCTCTCTCTTTGATATGACGAATTCCATTTTCCAACACTGGATTTTATCTGTTTTAATTTATTATTTTCAGGTTCTTCGTTCCATATATTTTGCCATTTTTTTATAATGACTGTTTTTATATATTTTGTATAGTCACTGATAGGGATGTCTACATTTGTTCTTGTCATGTGGACCGCTTCTTTAGCTGCTTTATCAGCCTCTTCATTTCCCTTAATCCCTACATGGGCAGGGATCCAACATATTTCAATATTTTTTCCCTTATTATACAATTTATGGATTGAGAACTTTATATGTTGTACAATATTATTTTTGGAATTATAGCTTTGAATAGCTTCTATAGCACTTCTGGAGTCGCTATAAATTACAAAATTATTATATGAGACTTCTCTAATTATTTTTATGGCCGATACTATTGCACATAACTCAGCTGTAAATACAGAGGCTTTGTCTGGGAAAGAGAACTGATACGTTTTGTTTTGGGATACCGCAGCATATCCCACTCCGTATTGTGATTTAGATCCGTCAGTGTATATTGCGTAATGTGGACCTTTTCGGATTATATGCTCTACTGCATGTTGTCTTTGGTATTCTGGAGTATATGAATGATTTTTGATAAATATTTCAAGTGTGTACAAATTCTCATTTTATTCATTGTCCAAGAAGGAGGCAATTTTAACATTACAGGCAATTGTATATACATATTTAGTGACTCAAACAATCTTCTAGCCCTAATTGGGAAAGAAGGTGGATGATTGTTTATAAACACATCTCTTACTCCAAATAATTTTTTGGTTGGAGAATCATTTGTCTGAATTCTCAGAGCACTCTTCATCGTTACTAGCTCTCTATGGAGAGACAGAGGTAGTTCACCACATTCAACTTGTAAAGAAGATGTTGGTGATGATCGAAAAGCTCCTGAACATATTCTAAGACCCTCATTATGAATTGGGTCTACCGTTTTCAGCGTTGCGTCTGATGCCGAGCCATATATTTCACTTCCATAATCAACGATAGACAGCACTGTTGCTTTATACAATAAAGTAAGGATATGTCTATCGGCTCCCCCAAGTAGTGTTCGACAGTTTTTAATTAGGTTTAATGCTCTTTTACATTTTGATTTCATGTATGTTATGTGGGCTTTCCAGTTCATGTGAGTATCAAATACTAATCCTAAAAATTTTGCTGTTTGGCCAATTGGTATACTATGGTTTCTGATTTTTAAGTCTATTTCTTCTCCTTTTTTCCATTTTTGTTTTTATAAAACATGATTGCTGAGGTTTTATCTATGGAAAATTTAAAGCCTACAGATGAAGCCCATTCATCTATTTTTACTATGCTTTTATTAATGATTCGTTCTGCATGTTTTATTCGAGATCCTGAATAATATATGGCAAAATCATCCATATACAGGTTACTTTTAATACCAGTAGGTAGATTTTTACTGATATCATTAATTGCTAACGTAAACAGTGTGCCACTAAGGACGCTTCCTGTGGAACACCATTTTCTAGAGGAAATGTTCTAGACAGAACATCATCAATTCTCACCTGAAAACTGCGATTTGTCAAAAAGTTTTGTATAAACCTAGGTAAATGTCCACAGATGTTGTTTTGTAAAGTTTTTAATATAGCATACCTCCATGTAGTGTCATATGCTTTTTCAATGTCAAAAAAGACAGCTACAGTAATTTGTTTTTGTTCAAAACCTCGGCGTATATGGTCTTCTAAGTTGCAGAGAGAATCTAATGTAGATCTGTTACACTGTGACCCGAACTGAGTGGGAGTTAAAATTTTATTTTCTCGTATGTGCCATGTTAGTCGAGCATTTACCATTTTCTCTAGTAATTTGCACAAACAACTTGTTAAAGAAATTGGTCTGTAATTGCTTACATTACTGGGATCTTTTCCAGGTTTAGGGATTGGAATAATTATAGCTTTACGCCATTTATTAGGAAATAAATTTCTAAGCCATAAGTGGTTATAAAACTCTAACAAGTATGTCTTCGCCAAAGGTGCTAAATGGCATAACATTTCAAAACAAATATTGTCACCTCCAGGGGCAGATTTATTGCTGTTCAACAGCAAATTCTAGCTCTTCCATACTAAATTTTCTATTATAATATATATCTTCTACTGTTTCAAAATTTATTGTTATTAATTCTATATTATTTTTCTTTGTGCAGAAATGCTCATCTAAATTTTTGTTGCTACTTACTTTTTTGCTAAACTTTCACCTATTACATTACTAATTTCTTTAGGATCAAGTATTCTTTTCCCATCTTTTATTATGGCATGTCTAGGTGGTTTAACATGGGTACCATTTATTTTCCTGAATTTTTCCCATATTTTTGTATGGGAGTATTTTTAGAGAGATCTGATACATATTTTTTCCATGAAATGATTCTTCCTTGTATTACTTCTCTTTTAAACTTTGCAGATATTTTATTATACAGAGGTTTTAATGTATCAATTTCTAATAATAATATAGTCAGTTTTTGTAAGGTTCCTTCTAATATTGGTAATGTTTTGTTTAATTTACTGAATTTTCTATTCAAATTATTTAGTCGTCTTCCAATTTGGTGTTTTATTTTTATTAATTCTGTTAGTTTTTCAGACCACCATGGGACTTTGTGTTTTGTCGGATGAGATTTGGATTTTGGTATTGCTTTATCAGCAGCATTTGTAATGAAATCAACAAGAAATTCATTAGTTTAATTATGGTCTTTCAAATATTCAAATGGTGGGATATTCCTGGTGTGGAATTCATATTGTTCCCAATCTGCTTTATAAATGTTATATCGAGGGGCATGTTTGGTGGGGTTATTTTGTAATAAAGAAATTAATATGGGGAAATGATCACTTGTATGCAAGTCATCTACTGTATTCCAGTCCAATCTGTCTACTATGTCTGCTGTACATAGAGTTAGGTCAATTGAGGAATATGTTCCATGTGTTTTAGAAAAATATGTGCTGATTTCGTCATCATTTATACAGCACATGTCATATGAATCTATGAATTCCTCTGTTTTAATTCCTGCTCTATTTGATTCTGTACAATTACAGTCCCACATTGGGTTGTGGGCATTAAAATCACCTACTATTAACGTTGGTTCCTTAGTATTATTAAGTAATTCTTTGATTTTGTCAACGTCATAATTTTTATTAGGTTGATTGTACAAATTATGAATTACATAATTATCGTTTTTATTCGTATTCTAATACTCGACGTTTGCAGATCAGTAAATTTTACAGGTACTTTGTCATAACATACTTTGTTATGTACATATATAGCAGTACCTAAATTTCCCTCTTCCGCTCTTGATGCAGATGCTAAGGTATATTTACCTATCGTTAATATTGTTTTGTTGACATGTTGCAAACATAATATCATTGGTTCATATTCTTTTAATAACCGTTGTATTTCTCCTAGGTGTAATCTGGTCTGTAGACCATTTACGTTCCATTGTATAATATAACTATTGAAAATATTTTTATAGCGGTCAGGTTTTACTCTCTTTTTTTTGTATTATCAATTTGGAATTTTTCTAATAATTTACTCACGACATTCATCTGTTTTTCCTTATAATAGACTTAAGTGCTCAATGCACATGCACCCTTTTTCATGGTTACTCAAATCTGTGTTTTCTTTTTTCTATATTTCATAAAATTTCTTATAATGTTTGTTAAACCATCTTTTGTTATGCTTTTGTTGTTATTGCATAATTCAATGAAACAATCATTACATCCACAAGTATTATCACGTGTATTTCTCTTTTCATTTGCTCTTGTTCCAATTACTGGAGAAGGAGTAATCTCTTCTCCCTTGACATAATCATTATCATCTATGGTATGATTCTCTTTCACTTCTTCAGTGTTCTCGACATTTGCCTTCATAGGTTCTCTTATTATTTTAGGAGATAAAGGTATATTCTTAGCTTGTTTTTGTTTTTGTTCCTTTTTCACCTCCTTTATCTTTGGTTTAACTGACGTTTCTCTAATAATAGTTGGTTTCTTCGTTTTGGGTGGTGTTCTCTCCAAATGCCTTTTTTTATCTTTAATTTCCTGTCTATCTCTACCCTCTTCTGTCACTTTAGTAGCAGCATCTTCCTGTGTTTCTATCTGC
This sequence comes from Macrobrachium rosenbergii, assembly GCF_040412425.1. NCBI lineage: Eukaryota > Metazoa > Arthropoda > Malacostraca > Decapoda > Palaemonidae > Macrobrachium > Macrobrachium rosenbergii. Next base: position 1,201,937 of record NW_027100725.1, read on the forward strand.
ATTAATATTTCAAATGAATTGGATAAAATATTATCCATCTCATTTGTATCTGTTTCTTTATTCTTTAGCATTTTCTTTTTTATTTCTAAATTATTAATTTTTTCTTGAGGTTTACTTTTTTGTGCTCTGTTATTTCTGTCTGTTTCCGTTTTTGCTTCATTTTTTGCTCTTGTTATTGAGGAATATGAATGTTTCTTAGATGGATCTTGCATTCCTCTCACTTTTAATTCCAATTTAGCCTCTCTGATAGACATCCCTGTTCGTTCTTGCAACATTTTCAACTCAGTATTGTATATGTAGTACACACACTCCTTGGACCTAGCATGATGATCCTGTCCACAGTTTACACATTTTGGTTCACTACATTTCCATTGTGTGGCATGTTCGTTAGATCCACAATAAGCACATACAGGTTCATTACGACAGTTTTTCTTTGTGTCCATACTTACTACAATTTTGACATTGTAGCGGTTTGGGAACATAAGGTCTCAATTCTCTATTTTGACCCAAAATTTTTATTTTTTGAGGTAACTCTTGACCCTCAAATTTTATTTTTGCAATTCTTAATGCTTTATTATTTTGTTTACTTGGTATTATATATACCTCACAGTCTTGGATTTTGGTATATCTCATTTTAAGAGAGTCCAACAGTATATTTTTGTCAACCGGTTCGTCATTATTTTCAGGAAGTACAATAGTACCCTGAATGCTGTTCATAGTGTCATGCTTCTTTACTTTTACATTTACATTGTCAACACTTTTTATTGACAGATAGTCCTCAGACTGGTTTTTTGTTGTGGTTTTCTATAAGCCACGTCTTCATTTTTATTTGTCTAAACGACATTTCTGTCGTTGAGTGTCTTTTTAATAAGAAGTTTTCTAACTTTAGGGCTGAGATTTGCTGTTCTGTTTCCATGGTTAGAAACCTTGACCAACTTCCACTCCCAAAGAGGGAGTCGAAGTGAGTCAAGGTTGGGTCAAGACGATATTTACTTTTTTTTGATTTGTTGTGTACTGGAGCATAAGGTTCCAGTGTGATTATATTTGGATTCTTTATTGTTTTTTACAAAGAAAGGTTGTTACAAGAGGTTCCATCGGTCGTCATCTGTGCCGAGTCACTACCATCGAAGGGCCCAGGGGTACTCGAATCTTTATTTTCACTTTGCATAAAGATTTGAGGAAAAAAAAAAAAAAACCTGAAAACCTTAAAAAGATATCATCAGCCTTTCATGGAGTTCATTCCTCCACTAATGGCACAAGTGAGAACCGACTCCCAAATGTCCGCATCCCTACCCTACCCCAAAGGGGATGGCACAACATGATTAGAGTGGCTCAAGTGTAAGCCAACCTGCTTGATAGGACTGAGAGCATTACTAGAATACAATCATCCCCACCCTAATCACATTATGGGCAAACCGGACAGAATGCCAAGAGTCCTATTCCCAGAACTAGACCCCTGGAATCCGTGGTCCAGTCCCGTAGAATAGTTCCGCCTGAAAACTCAGGTCCGAACATTATCGGGCAGTTGATGGTCCTGCCACAGTTCTCACTATTTAGCTTCGGATATAAACCCAATCCCAGCTATGATACCTTTTCCTATTTACCAGGTCCAAGAAATTTGTACGAAAGTGAAAATATCCACGCTATTTAAATCGAAAGGTTTGTAGGTGATCCGTCAGGGCCCGGGCTCTTATTCTTCATAAGAACGAAGAAGAAAAGCCAGGGCCCCTTACCCCCTCACCACGTGAAGGAACCTACTTCGAGGGGATCCTTATGGTGAAACAATAACCCATTGGTCTTAGGATTTTTTTAACATAATCGAATATCCAGAGCTGGAAATGTACTGCAAATGGCGTTTTGTAAAGATTGTTTGAATTTCTTAGAATGTACAAAAGGAATGGAGGCACACATTATCAGTTTAGGGACATTAGGCATGGACAGTCGGGGTTGGAATTTATTATTCAAAAAGTTATTTACATACTTGTTGAATAAAAATGAAGGATGCGAATCATTTTTTAAAAAATTGAAATAAAAACAGAATTTCATCGTGAAATTTGTGCCAGGTAGAGGATAACATATAGGTACGGTGCAACAATGTTAATGCTGTTTGTTTTAAAAATAACAGAGCAACTGCTGTAAAAGTTCGTACCTTGACCTGTAAATGTCTTTTTCCTAAAAACACTGGTATTAAAACTTTGAGGAGTTCGACTGATTAAAATATCTAAAAATGGAAGTTTATTATCGTGTTCATGCTCAATTGTAAACAGTATATTTGTGTGTAGGCTATTAATATATTCTAAGAAATGTTCCGCATCTGCCCTAGATCTAAATAAAGTAATTGTGTCATCTATATATCTTCTACAGAAGAGAGGACGACATGTTAAGGGACACCTTTCGAGCATTTGTTCTTCGAGAGAACACATGAAGACATTGGCCATAATGGGACCTGAAGGAGATCCCATAGAGACACCATCTACTTGTTTGTAAATTCTCTAGTTAAAAATAAAGTGAGTGTCCTGCACTGCAACTTCTAAAAGTTTCCTAAAATTCTCCTTGTTAAAACCGTGAAATCAAAAGTCATCAACACATACTTATGCCTAAAATTGTTTTGAAATTAACGCTTCCAAAAATACACAAAAATACACTTGAGTAAAAATCAATAGTAATCCAGTGATTTCAAAAAAAAATATGTGTCTAATATATATATATATATATATATATATATATATATATATATATATATATATATATATATATATATATATATATATATATATATATATATATATATAGATACTGAGAGAAAAATTAATAGTAATCCAGTGACCTCTATGAAAAATATGTCTAGCCAAATAAAACTTCAGACCTTGCGACTGATTATTCAATGTCTAGAAAAGATTTTGTGACAGCAATCCTTTTTTAATACAAGTATATTAGCTAATCGTATATACTTCAAAAGACAGTTTGTCAACGGTGTGATAGCTGAATTTAGCTTATTGTCTTTCCTTAATTAATCTGTTCATAAAGATGAAAGCATGATCAGG
>NW_027100725.1:1207480-1257480 GCF_040412425.1 Macrobrachium rosenbergii
GTAATTGCTCAGTGACGGTTAATGAGTAACCGTCGAAGAGAAGAGAAGACGACAATGCTAAAGTCAGGCCAGATCAGAAATCTTCTAATAATACTGCGTGGTGGTATCCGGCATCTATCACGCACTTACAGTATATCACTGGTGAGGAGACGATGAGTATTATAATCACGTTACTCATCAACATGACAAAATATGAGACCTTTCTAATTGCTACATTGCTAATTTCCATTAAATTGGTAAATAGCCCTTCAAGTCAGACAACATATAGGCACCGCACTGGATAAAAAGTTAAGACAGAATCATTAACATGAATGAAATCGGGCAGGTTTATCAAATATCGGCCATCTCCTGAGTGGCTTATATAATGCAATTCTTCAAAAGTAAGACATTGCTGTATAACAGGAAAATTCCGTCAAAATGTTTTATTTAACGTGCATAAAAAGTGAACAACTGAAATTAAAATTCTTATATTTCAAGCCCAGAGTTAAGAAAACAACTTTAGTACACGAACAGGCAGAACTAATCAGTGAACATTCGTATTCTTACGTATGACGCTTCGAACTTGCAGAAGTACCCGGCTCATGACTTATGTGAGGCGAGGAGGAGGGGGGGGAAATTGCGCACAGGGAACCTCAACCGTAAATCTTCTGCGTTACGAACGTCATTATGGAGTTCAACTGATGTTTGGAAAGGTGTAATGAAAATTATACAGAGAAGTTACGAAACTATAATGCATACCCTACCCTTTCAGGATAGCACTAGTACGCTTGCAGTGGCCCAGGTATAAGCCAATCCGCCTGCTGGGAGTTCTGCCCCACTAATGGGGACTGGACTCCCACTCCAGCCTGTACTCGTGGGGTCTCGACAAAACAGGAGTCCCACTCTCCAAAACCAGCCCTGGATTCGATGGGTTGATCCCCAGAGATGGTCTACCAAGATAGCAGTGTGGAAAAACCCATCACCATCTCTTAGGTCCAAACTATCTCGGTGGCTTGACTAACCACCACAACTCCCACAATTAGCTTCGACGCGAACCCCTTCCAAAAACGATCCTCTCAGACCACCCAAGCAGTGTGGCCTCTGGGCGGTCGTGAAATGTCCACACCATTTAAAACCAAAAACTATGTAGGATGCATTGTCAGACCCGGCCCAAAGGCCAGGGTCCCTTAGCCCTCACCTCGTCAAGGCGTCCTACTCGAGGGGAGAGAGAGAGAGAGAGAGAGAGAGAGAGAGTTGCTGTTGTGTAAGCTCAGGCCTATATGTAGAGCCACTCATTTCATTATTTTTTTCATTTCAGATTGAGCTGGTACTTATACTTGTATAGTATGTTTTAATGTGGTTCGGATTCCACAATAAGCTGTAGGTCCCGTTGCTAAGTAACCAATTGGTTCTTAGCCACGTAAAATAAGTCTAATCCTTCGGGCCAGCCCTAGGAGGGCTGTTAATCAGCTCAGTGGTCTGGTAAAACTAAGATATACTTTTAGCAATGGAGAGAGAGAGAGAGAGCGAGTTGCTGTTGTGTAAGCCTAGGCCTATATGTAGAGCTACCCATTTTATTATTTTTTTCTTTTGGAGAGTGAGCGATACTATGTTTGTATAGTATGTTTTAGCAATGGAGAGAGAGAGAGAGAGAGAGAGAGAGAGAGAGAGAGAGAGAGAGAAACTATGGCAACGTCAAGAAACATCCAGTTACTTGTTTTTCCCGCTACCCGCACACCATAGAGAACGCTCTGGCGGATTTTAAATAGATTTAATAACCTACCTAGCTGTCACATCATTTACTACCATTAATTCCAGCTGACCTTTAACACCGTGAAATATAAATATGAATGTAAAAATTAAATAAATTATCATTACTCTCCTGTATGATGATGCAATAATAAGCCTGTTCATACCGGAAACGAGTAAATATTGCCGTTTTGATAAAGAGTACTACACCGAGATATCCATACACTATCTTAGATTCCTATGAACGAAGTCATCTGAGAAATTTGATTACTTCGGACATCCATGGTGGTTTTAAGTATCTGAACGTTTTTGTTTTGCAGATTTAATAAATATGATATAATTTTCATTGTATTTTCATATTCTAGAGTAAATTTATCGAGATTATGTGTTTCCTGTAAGAAAAACATAAAAATTCGATGAACGAAATCTAATGAAAACTGTATCCTCACTTTTCTTGCCGAGTGTACAATCACTCAAAAAAGTTTTGCAACATACTTCAAAACTTTCGACAACAGCTTATAATACACATCTGGCGCTATTTGGCAACTCGGTTGTAAGCGCATGAAACAACTGAGCACTAGTGGTGGGTCCGAGAAATTACCTGCAGTTTCCCTTAAACAGGGCTTTTTTGATATTGCTTACTGTTGTCATATTTTACTTAATTAAAGGATGTTACTATAACACTTCAGAGGTCATTGCTGTTCTTATGTTTTAATATTTTCATCTCCAACTGCCATCACTATCGTTGTTTTATCTCCTTCATATGTGTGAACTTTGTAGACATAGCCTACGATCGTTACACATAGTTAAACTATTAGTCTTATTAACATCAACAAATGTTTAATTTTTAAAGATTCGCTTCACATTATTATTAATAAATTTCTGAATGACTAACTTATGTATATTGTGAACTAGTGAAATCCTAATATAAAATATACTGAACTAGACTAACAGATTACACATCTATTTTTGTAATACATAGAATATAAAATGCACACACATACATACATACACACACATACATATTATTACTATTGCTGATACATACATTAAGAGAAGATATTATTATATATATATATATATATATATATATATATATATATATATATATATATATATATATATATATATATATATAATGCTGTTACTCATGTGTAATTTCTCATTTCTTCATTGCTACTTAGGCCTATCATTTTGATGCCTCGAACTAACTGAATATATGACGCCTATTTTTGTATTTCTTATTATCTAAGTTTCTAAAGAATTAAAAATTAGCTAGAAGTTCGACATTAATTTAGCGTTAATGCTAAATGCCAGTATGCAAGCAGTGATGAAGATCACTATGTTCATCAGTGGGTGTACGTCTCCTCCTCATCGCAAAAGATGACTCCTGTACAGAAATCATTGGCCACTGATTTATATTAAAACGCAAACCCTAGCCTCTATTCTTTGTTTCGCTGATATGAAGTGTTTCTGTTATAGGAGCATGATGAAATAATATCTTGGTCCTCGTGTAGCCTGTTACGGATGGTTTGAGCAGCAACTTGAAGGAGAGCGTATCGTTCTCTTTATAGCAACATCGGTTGTCAGGGGAGTTAGTGGAGTTCTTCAGTGATCATCCGATAATGATCCTTAACAGTAGTTTTTACAATGAATTTATCATGTTTCGTTCTCTGTTGTTGTATCCTCTATACATGGTTGTTTTTTTTACGCTAAGCTGCTACAATATCTACGATAGAAACATTGTCTTATCAAGCGAATGATTGTGGTGCGGATGAGTCCCTGCCCAACTTACCGGTGCAGCGACGTGACAGTTTAGTTTCTAACTTTCCTGCCCAAATGTGGAGTCACACGATAACATACGACGTTATGAGATTTTTGTTTTTGTTTCTGACAAGATAATACACTTTTTCTTTATTTATTTATATATGATTTCATTGATGATTATTCACTATTATTTTATTAGTTCAATAAGCTTTTATCTGGATTCGAAATACAGTTTCTTCTTTGACTCTTTTGCCCGATCATCTAAAGTGAAATTTTTCAAAATGTTTCGTCATTTTTCGTAATATGAATTTTTCTACTCACCATTCTTTTATATTGTTAACCGTATGATTAATAACAACCAAAATCGAATAAGAAAAATTATATTTCCTTGTAAATATCAAAAGAAAAAATTACTGTTAGGTGAATGAAAACTATTGGAACATGTTGCAAAACATTTTTGAGTGACTGTACTGTACATGGGTGTTATTGTAAGTTATTCCGTTTAGGTAAAAGGCCGATTTCATGCAAGGAAACACGTTTCATGGTTCTGAATAATTTTCATATTCATTTAATATATGCTTATACCCTGAGTTCTCATATTAGAATACGAATATAATTTACTGAACCACTTAATTTTTATAAGAAAATCCATGGAAGTCAATGAAGTGAGCTGGAATTAGTATTGTTTGGATAAGGAGAGGCTCATATTTTCAAGATTGTATGATACTCAACCAACCTAGTGGGGTCAAGGTCGAAACGTTATCGATAATATATATATATATATATATATATATATATATATATATATATATATATATATATATATATATATATATATATATAATATACGTGTATATATGTATATACATAATATATATATATAATATACACGTGTGTATATATGCATGTATATATATATTGAGTATATATATATATATATATATATATATATATATATATATATATATATATATATATATATATATATATGTGTGTGTGTGTGTGTATATATATATAATGCAGAGAGAGAGAGAGAGAGAGAGAGAGAGAGAGAGAGAGAGAGAGAGAGAGAGAGAGAGAGAGAGAGAGATAGCCTTACTGCTTTCACGCAACTAGGAATGAGGGGTAAGTGAACGAACAGGAAAAACAAGCAGTGATTGTTTCTTCGAATTAGTAAATGATTCTGCATTTAGTTTCTGCAAACAAGTACATAAAACGAAAAGCAACCGAAATACTTTTATAGTACTTGAAATGCAGAAACATATAATAGCCACGTCTACACAACTACAATATAGCTCCAAAGGAATATCTGATAACATTTTCACAAACCCTTAAGAAAAATCACTAAAACGAAATGGGCATACGGTATTCCCTTCCCACAAAAAAAAAAAAATAATAATAAAATAAAACAAGCACACACACTACTAAAATTCTATTTATTTACATGCTATAAAGTTACAACCTCCTCTTCCAGTCAAAAAAAAAAAAAAAAAAAAAAATATTCACTGCAATAGTACATGATTTCAAGGATTCGTATAACTTCACATTATTTATTGCAGTGTTAATGTCCGCACATTTTTATATACATTTATCAGCCATTTAACAAAAACTGAAAAACCGTAGGTTGTACAGCTTTTGAAAAGCACTTAATGCAAAGCATCTTTATGTGAAACATTAATTTACATCCTGTTTCATCGCATCGTAACTTTGACCTATGACCCACAAATCTAAACTTATCTTTTGTAAACTGGCTCCTACTACATGGCATAAGCACATTACAGAAACAATAAAGGTTTACAAGACCTCATAACTTAACAAATAATCATAAGACCTATATACATCATTACACATCTGGTATCCATCATTCACTATCTCTCCACAGCAGTACTGTACCACAGACAGCGCCTTCTGCCAGACTAAGCATACATTCAAACTAGCACTGTGCCTATATTTCCTTTACTAAACTACTAAAATGCGACAGGCAATAATATATTTGCATTAGCCAATTTATAAATCACGATACATAAAATTATATTCATTAATAATTAAACTCCAGTTAAACTGAATTTCATTTTAGTACGGTATCCACCTCGACATACGGAAAAGTGACTCTTTCATTACTAAGTCTGTTTACAATCTGAATTCGATGTCTTAGGTCATGTTGGCTTAGTTTGGAAAATAACTATAGGTCCTTCTATATGGATTTTGTTTTTTAAATTAACAATCCTCTCAGAATTTTCAATGCCGAGTAGTCAGCTTTAACTGAATGCAGAAGTCATAATTTTAGATGAGAAAAATGCCACAGGAAAAATTCATATTAATTTATATAGTGGCTATAATAAAGTCACATGGAAAATCCACAATATTTTTAGGGGCTATTACCTTTATGATATTTGGTCTTTTGTTTATGTTTTCACGGTAATCCCCAACGGATAATTTGCTGGGTTAAAACAAAAACAAAATCCGCAACGAGCATGTACTAACCACGCCGCAAAGGTGGACACATACAGGGTTAAACCCCTCGGGGGCCACTCTCTAGGAAAGATTAATGTGATTTTTTTTCTGGGGCTTTACCGATTCGTTGTTGACAATTGAGAAGAATTAACACAAACAGAGCTACTCTCCAGTCATGCTGATCTCCTTTGTAGAAATCAATAGGCGAGAATATTTGGTATATAGGTAAACTAACTAGAGTTGTAGAACAGGGTTCACGAAGAGAAGGACGAAGCTTATCAAGTTTCTAGAAATTATATACAAAGAAAGGAAGACAGACTGTGTTACATAACACTAATTTACTAGTTATTAAATATTACAAGATTTCAGCATTTATAATGATATCCTCTAGTTATAATGTCACAGTACATTATATTAACTGACATAGGCTATAGGCAAGAAAGTTGGAAAAAAGCAAAATTTCCAAACAATAAATCTTAACTACAACTATCCATCAACCATGATGACAACAGCTGCCTGGCAACATTACGTTAACTATGGTACCACTAATGTTTTCAACCAAAATGGACCTCAAAATGAAACCTCACATCAAAGACAGAAGAATGGAGCTTCTCATACAGTACAAATCCACTTTCATACAAATATAAGAATAATTTAACATTAAAGAAATTTCAGGGTATACAGTAGAAGGATTATGATTTTTCACAAAACCTGTTTTATTTACAATTTATTTTCTGGACTATCACCTGAATTATTAAGAACATAACGTGTTAATTAAGAGAAAGAAAGAAACAGCGAGAGGGAAAAGGAATATCAATAAGCAATAAGAGTTTCCATGAGGCAGTATGAAGAAGCACTGCTACACATTACCTAAATAAATAAACATAGAACCTCGTCAAACAAATTAAATATTTCAATGAAAATGCAGTATCAAACAGTATTAATTACACTTCTCCTTGCTTCACAACCTGCTCAAACACCTGGATGGTCAATCCACTAACTTACTATATTCTCATACGACTACATATAGAATTATATTCACGCATTTGTCGATTCGCACCACGATCGCAGCGAGTAATAAACCAACACCCGACATGGCAACCCCCACCTCCCAACGTCCATAAGTAAAACAAGGCTCGCCTCTCATCCCAAATCCCCAGTCCCACTTTTCTTCGGCAGCTCAACCCCAACGTCATGTGTATAGGAGACTTCAAGTTCAAAATATCCGTTGCAAAGAGATTAATGCTGACTTACGATACGCAAAGCCGATCGTTCTCTCTCTCTCTCTCTCTCTCTCTCTGCCGAGCTGGTTGTAATTGTACGGAAGGTAACAGTTTACCATAGATTTGCCATCATCGTAGTGAAGGCATATGAAAAAGCATTGGGTCAAACTGATGTTATGGAGGTCCGAGTCCACACTAGGCCTACATGACAAACCAGGCATGCAGGGTTGCAAACCAACAACGGTAGGCGTTACGCTGGTAATGGAAATGCCAACATCGACTCCAGAGGCGCTGATTGTCAGAAGAAACTGATCGGGAAGGGTTGCAGGCTCCAAGGAGCATGGAGGCGTTAACGTTGTAAATTCCATGTTAGTCACTCCTCTCTGAGATATGAAGATTTTAAAGAGGTCCATCCCCTACAAAACGAAACTTTACTACATCCCCCCAAAAACGAGATTTTGCAAGTTGATTATGCAAGTGGTATAAATCAAGAGACACCTTTATATATTTTATCAAGAGACAACGACATCCAGTTTCATAGACTCATGTTGGAGTTTTATGCTTGCTTCACACCTAACAATACCCGTATCAATATCAGCATTAGCTGATTAGACCAAAACTTCGTTTCCACACCCCAAAAAATCCTGTTTAAACCACTCTTGGCGACGAGTGGCCTCTTTTGGCAGTTAGAACTTTTTCCCCTGAGTTACCCGGCGTCAACGGCCAGCAGTGTGACGTCAGCCCATATTATCAATCAATTAACAATCACAATAATAACGTACCTCCTTCTCTTACACAATATACGTCGATTGTTTCAACTTTTTTATATCATTTCATTTTACTGTTTCAGTGCATAACTCAAGTAAGTTTAAGCAAGCTTTTTTACTTTCTCCTTACCATTCATTTACTTTGTGTCCACTAACTATCTACTGTACAGTATATGTACACATCTTTTGATTTCACATGTATTCCTTCACTAATTCCAATTTCAGTCTACTATTACGTATTTCTCCCTCTCATCTTTCCCGATTGCATCTCTGCTCTCTACATACCATCCAACACCTCTTTCTTCACTCAGTCCTTTTCATAAATCAATAAGACAGGAGTACTGCATACCTGTCCTCCAAACATTCTTCCATTCCTGGCCTTTTCCAGTTCCCCACCACCTCCCATTTCCACCTTCCAGGCACGTTCCAGATATAACCGTTTTATTTCATCCGCCACTTCCCCTGACCCTCCGGCCCAATAAATCTTCATTACACTTCCAAATGCTTTTTCGCTTCTCCTGGCGTCAAGGAATTCCCGTTTCTGAGGAAGAAATTTCATTTCCCAATTATGCAGTGTCGTAACTGCCTCGACAAAGAGCTTGAAGAATATATTAATAGAACACTTTAATAACTAGAGTAGTGAAAGTGGAATACCTGGAGCAATTATTCACGTTAATGTTTAATTGTCCAACTTAAGGCATTATGTTTTTTCTCTACTGAATAATGCACATATATATATACATTTATATTTATATATAAATATACTTATATGTACATATACAAAATATATAGTTCATATACTGTATGTATATATATAACATATATATATACATATATAAATATATATATATATATATATATATATATATATATATATATAAAATCTTTGCTATAAACTTTTATCCCCTTTAGAGGGAGGAGCACCAGAAAGTTAAAGCCTCACGGTTTCTCTGAAAGTCTTAAAGAGAAGCTACACAAACACCCTCTGGCCTCAGCAGACACTGGTATCCACTTAAAATGGGTAGACAGGTGGGAAGCTGGCCAAGAGCTATCCACTGACCTAGCAAATGGGAGCCCAGCATTCGTGACTCAGCCCCGTCACCCACTTTGGCTGACTGCACCCTCCAACTTCTGGCTGTGAGGTCACCACTGGCCATTAACCAATAATGGGTCTGGTCAATACATGGAATGAAAATTCCTTCAACAACATCGGTCATTCAATTACATTTAATACTTGAGCAATTCACAATAAAAGTTCGAATAAGAAAAAACTCAGAAAAAAAGCATCATTTACTGAAAAGACGATCAGTAGAGAGAGAGAGAGAGAGAGAGAGAGAGAGAGAGAGCAGACTACAATGGGCAAATTCTCAATCAATCGTTTCAAAATACTAATCTTGGCGGGACGAGAATCATGCTTACTCATCGCCCTCCCCTTTTATCTGTCACGTTCCCTTACCAAAAGATGTGCAGGAAGGAAGGGCGAGATGAGAGACTCCCACACAAGGCAGTAACTCTCAGCCAATCAATTCAGTGAGGACAACCAATCTTCCAGTCTTCGTGAACGGCTCTAACGGCTTACAGTCAGGATTTTTTTCATTAGCCAAACCCAACTCTGGGCTATTCCTAATTTTTATCAGTGAGAAATCTTTCAGTGTATTTGGCTTACTTCTTTCCCGCTTTTTATTTTCATGTCGCTGTTAAAAATAAATAAGGTCATCACTCTGCATGGGACAGTAATATGGATAGAAATCTCTGTTTGTACCATTACCCTGTCCCTGTCGTTCCTGCACAGATAGATCATTACTCTCTGACTACATATATAATTCTTCAACTGTAAATATTAAAGATAATATATATAGAGTATATATATATATATATATATATATATATATATATATATATATATATATATATATATATATATATATATATATATATATATATATGGTACAGTAAGAATGGGGGCAGGGCACTCTTAAAATTCCCTCTCCGTACACAGATGGCCGAACGATTGATAAAGGAAGCATAATGTTTCTTCAAATAAGTGGCCGATGTTTCTCAATATAAAAAAAGTATATTAGAAGTGTGAAAGTAAAGGGAAAAAGATGTAATGGCATACAGGGCCTAGGAAAAATGAGAGAATCAATACAAGCAATGAGAAGAGCGTTAAGAATGTTTGCTTTAAAAGTCTTAGCTAATGAAAGCAAGTCAAAGGTTTTATGATGAATATGAAGGGAGATTCAGATTATGTAGATAGCAGTGATTAAACTGTATAAGGGCCAGTAACGGATGTTACATCTCCTGGCTATCTAATATCTTCTGTGTAAAGGAAGCACTTCGGGCAAATAGATTAACACCAAGAATAGCAAGTAAAACTAAAACCGAAAATGTAAACATTATAAAACATAAACAAACGAGGATATAATGTTGCGGAAAACTGCACAGCTAACAAATGAGATATGGGGGAAATATTTCCAAAGTTATCATCATGTAAGTGAAATAAAATCTACTTCATTTAAAATGTAAAATAACATGTTCATTTATTGACGTCATAATCTTGGATGTAAATCTTCTTCTGGAACAGAGAAAAGAAAAAGACGAACTTCAGAACAAGAGAAATGAGTTCTGCAGAATCGAACAAATATTCATAAATTGGAAAGTTCGAATGACGATATTATTATTTCTAAATTCATGTAAGGAAATAAACAAAAAGATGATCTTATGCATTTACTATTATTAAAGTACTTTAACCAGACCACTGAGCTGACCTCCAGCTCTCATAAGGCTGGCCCGAAGGATTTGATTAAAATACTAGGTCCAGGCCTGAAGTCAAGCTCTAGGACCCAATAGATCATTCGATACAATGATGAATGAATTAAAATGAGATTAAAAGCTGCACATAGGCACATCCTCTCATACAATAAATACTTACTCAGACTCTCTTACATACATACTTCAAACGGTATATTAAAATTGAATATAAATTACAAAAATTTTAAACTTTGCCCTTTTTTCTTTTAAATTCAACAAGTGTTAAAAGGGTTTTCATGCCTTTAATATTTACTTATTTTTATATTTTATTAATCAAATTACAGTTCTTCAAGAACCTCAAAATTGGAACGACTGAAAATGTAAAAGATTCTGACAAAATTTCTTTCATTGACCTTCAAAAGTTGACATTCGTTGTTGGTCATACTTTGGGTAATCACATAACACATGCTATTGTTATTATTACTTCCGCATTCTGAGCACTCGGAGCCGGGCCATGTGGGCTGCTCATTGGTGCCCATGTGTCAGACGAGTATGGCTTCTATTCTGGAGGCGTGTTAAAATTACTTGTGCGTGTCTCTCTCTTTGATAAGATGAATCCATTTTTTAACATTAGGTTTATTTCTTTCAGTTTATTACTTTCTGTGTTCTTCTTTCCCATATATTGCCATTTATTTATGATACTCCATTTTTATGTGAGTTAAGTTAATCAGTAACAGTATATCATGATTTGATCTTTGCCATGTGAGTTGCTGCTTTAGCTGCTCTGTCTGCATCTTCATTTTTGATCCCTGCGCAGCATTTTTTTTCCATTATTATATAATTTGAGGAGATATAATTTAATTTGTTGTACTATATTATTTTTTGATTTGTAACTTTGAATAGCTTCTATAGCGCTTGAATCACTGAAAATCACAAAATTATTGAATGATGATTCTTAATTATTTTTATAGCTGATGCAATCTCCACATTACCTGCTGTAAATATTAAGAAGCATTACTAGGAAGAGAGAACTGATAAGTTTTGTCTAGATAATGTACATCCCACTCGTGTTCTGATTTAGATCCATCTGTATATATTGCGTAATGTGGACCTTTTCGGTTTATATGCTCTATTGTATGTTGTCTATGGTGTTCTGTTGTATATGAGTTACTTTTTGATAAATACTTGAGGTGTGTGCAAATTCTCATTTTATTCATTGGTCAGGGAGGAGGGGATTTTACTATTACAGGCACTTGTATATTTATATTCAGCACTAAACAACCTTCAGCTCTAATTGGGAAAGGTGGTGGATGGTTGCTTATAAATACATTCTCTTAATTTAAATAATTTTTTGGTTGAGAACGCTGGTTTAAACTCTAAAGCACTTTCATTGTTACTAGCTCTCTATGGAGAGACAAAGGCAGTTCACCACATTCAACTTATAACGATGATTTTGGCGATGATCTAAAGGCTCCTGAGCATATTCTAAGGCCTTCATTGTGAACAGGGTCTAACATTTTCAGCACTGCATCAGATGCCGAGCCATATACTTCGCTTCCATAATCAATGATGGATGATAGATGTTATTTGAAATGTATTTGTCCATGCAACAAAAATTATTGAAGACGTGACTGACATAACTGAATTTAATTGATAAATTTATCAGACATTTTATAATAAGCAACGATGATAATTCTGTTGATAATTAGATGCTGCTGTATTTGTTCGGTCTTCTGCAATTATGAGGAAATTGACCAGTTGTTGCAAACCTACTTAAACACTGCATGTGCTTCCTACACAAGTTTTTTGCAAATATGAAAATGATACTGATTCTGAATTTCAAGTATAAGGACAAGATAGCTATTTTTTTCACCCAGGAAATATACAATCCCTCAATTCAACGTCAGACTGAGTTTTCTGTACGAAATTCCGTTTACAAATATTTCGTCTTATTTTCCGTAACAAGACAATTTTTATCTCTAAAATTTTCTTATTATAAAGATAACATTGGCATGAATTAGCTGACTGAACAGAAACTACAAAATGCACTTAAAAATAATATGTGTAAAACTTGAGAAAGAGAGAGAGAGAGAGAGAGAGAGAGAGAGGAGAGAGAGAGAGAGAGATAAGTTGGGAGTGATACTTAGTCATTTATATTCCAGTTCATAAAGGATTATTAATTTAATGTTGTTGAATCAAACGAAAAAGTCTATATCGCTGAAATTTGTAGTGTTAGATGCTTATTCAAATCAATATTCCGAATATAAACATAAATTATTAAGGTTCTGTAATTAGAGAGGTTTTGCTAGTATCACGCATCCTCCATCACTTTTTGATTTTAACTTCATTCTTCATTTTCCTATCTCGAATTTCCATGTGGAAACATTTGAACGTATGAGCAACTATTGACCAACGTATACATTAGTATTATTCAACTCTCTTGCAACCTAGATCATTTTAAGATCTAGGTGAAAGTGTGTGTCTTGTTTACCGGAAGCCAATTATTCATTCCTATTTATTAGCGTCAGCAGACCTATGAATTTTCAGAAGCTTATATGGCATATATTTATCCAGCAATCAATTTACATTCATGAAATCACTGAAAGACAACTCCTGAGAATTCGAAATTAATCATTCATGTGTCCTCTCAATATGCCTCTCTTCATTTTAAAGGCCATTCCGATGAAAGTCTGAAAGATATAAGCAACAACAGACGTTCCAGGATCCAGAGTCTCTGGAGTCCCTGAGCTTTGCATGGAATCTGAAGACTTTCTTTGCATCTGGAAACAAAAGCATTCCTCATGATCAGTGTGAAAGGATGTAGAACCTGTCTGCTTGATTAAAGCATAAAGCATCCACAGGTATTTTGATTTTATTACCGTGACTACTAGAGGCTGGTATTTAATAAAAATATTTGATATCTGTTTACTGAACTTTTGCCAGTATTTGAATTTCATACATTTCTTTTCAAGATAATTTTTGTCTAAATTAACCTTTTATCCATTATGAATAGAGTAGCCTTTCAGCATTCCTCATATCCCTAATAATATTAGTACACTTCATACGTAACTGAGGTCCAGGTTGCATCAAAATGATACAGACCTATTAAATGTTCTTACCGTACAACACCAATCCAACTTTAAGTTCAAGTGGAAATCTGGTCTGGCATTTGGCCGTGTACCTTACGTTTAAGTCAAATTGTTCGTTTTAGCTTACTGCAGTTAAAAACACTTATGTTTGTATTATAACAAGTTGTGTTTATTTAATGACACACTTCCAAATTTCACGCATTTTTGTAAAGGCGTTTTTGTTTTTTCATGTAGTAGGAAGTGAGAAAATGTTTTTGAGTGCAAATCTGTAGATGCATTAATTAAGACTGACTTCAACTGGATGTTGTTATTCTCCAGCTGAAAACGACGCGAAGTATCAATGAATGCATTTGCTGTGTGAAGAACAAAGAGCGTCTATGAAAGCGAAAAGGTGTTCTAGAAAGAACGCATTACATTTATATGATGGATGGATGAATTGGATGTATGATATTTAGGCAAAGCCCAGGCACTGGCCAACAAGGCTATTCAGCGCCGTAATGGAAAGAAAATAAATTATGTTAAAGCAGAATTCATGAAGGAAATGATTAATAACAAATGGAAGCATGTGACCAATAAATATGGGTATGAAGTTTTAATGAATGATGTGCTATATACATAAAAATTAATGTCATTAAAATTTACGTGATGTAATACCAAATAAAAAATTAAATATCGTTAAAAATTTTAATACATCTTTAAAGAGATGAGCAGAAATATCTGCTTCATCTCCCCAAATACTGTGATGTGGATTTACCCTGAAAATATCTCTCTTTGGTTAAAATATCTGGGGTAGACCACCAGAATGTGCCCACTGTTAGTAATCTCTGTCACAGTAAGCACACACTGGAGGGCTGCTTCCTTCTAAAATAAACTGATGGGTTAGACAAGTGTGCCCAATCCCTAATCTGGTTAAAATAACCTCTGTTCATCTGTCAAGCTGGAATGACGAAGACCACGGTAGTACATTATCCCTAATATTTCTATATTTCTTATTATTGGCAAGAAGGGGAGAAGTCCACCCTTCTTGCCATTTACTTAAAACATAAGATCTAATGACCTTTTAGATTCGGTATGAGGCACTTTTCTAAAAGAGGTTTCTGATAAAATACTAGCAGCTTTCGTTTCTCATCTACATCTCGTTTCATGAATCACGCAGAAGGACCCAACAGAAAGAGACTGATTTACGTCGACAATATATACGAAAAAGCCACTCCTGAACTTTTTCAATTAATGGATGAAAGCTATTAAATTTTTTAATAGCTTCTAAGGTGCTTCTAGAGTCTGAGTATATGACAAAATTAGAGTCACTACTTGAAAAAACTAAATCTAGGCAGACACTACGGCTGTTAATTCGGCAGTATTGATGCACTGAGTCAGGTAATTTAGCTGTGTACGCTGTATCACTAAGGATAACAGCAACCAACACCACTATCTGACTTAGATCCATCTGTATAAATTTTTGTAAAATTAGTATGGGTAACATCGTGCTCTAAGAATTTTCCCTAATCTCTTCTACAGCAGTCCTTTTTGTTAAACAGTTTCTTACATACTGATGCTTCTGGAATAAGCCATGGAGGATTTACAGGATATTCTACTTCCAGGACTTTCTGGGATTTAAGGTGATTATTCCTAATATCCTCATTCAGTCGAATTTGGAATGGTTTAGAAGCTCTTACCAGAAAACTTGAGAGTCTGTTTCCTTTAGTGCTTGAAAGGAGGGATTTCTTGGGAGCACTTTTCATTCTAGCTATGTATCGCAACCCCAGCTCTTGCCTTCAGATCAAGGGCAAATGATCCGTGTCGACATAAATGCTTTCAACAGGCGTAGTTCTAAAGCCCCCATCCTCAACCCCATGTTGTGTACAAGCAACATCCAGTTCTTTAGCTTGGTTTTACAGGCTGAGGAATAACCACAGCCATAGTCTAGCTTTTAGATCGGACACAGAGAGTCATATAGTTCTAGAAGGATTTCCTTATCAGCCCCCAACTAAATCCACAAACAACCTTTTTAAAATATTCATACAGATTGTTTAACATTAAAACTTAGGGCATTTATGTGGCTAGCCCATGTTAATTTATGGTCAATAGTCATCCCCAGAAATTTAACTTCATTCTCGTAAGGATGATGGACCCTTTTAAACTAAGCGTGGGGAACCTCTTCCACACGCCGCACCTGGTGAATCTTACTGTAACTGTTTTGAAGAGGAGAATTTGAAACCATTCTCATCAGCCCACTTGTAATAGCATTAATAGACCTTTGCAAATGTTTACATACAGACAAGTGAATCATATCCTGTGCAGTATATTGCAAGGTCATCGACAAAAGCGAGCATTTAACAGGGGCGAGATTTTTTCTGGCTCACACTATTTATTGGTTAATGAAAAAGTGTTACACTTAAACGCTTTCTCCTTGGGAACTCTCCTTCCTCCTGCATAAAAGGTTGGAGAAGGAGTTTCAATTTTACCTTAAAAACGTCTGTCTGATAAAAGGAATATATAACCTGACCATTCTTCCAGATGCTCATCTTGTGCAATTGTTTCATGATGCCAATTTCTGCAGCAGTGTCATATGCTTTCCAAGTCAAAAATATGCCAATGGTCTGACACTTTTGGCGAATCCTTGCTGGATTTGGTTGGTCAGCCTCAGCAAGGGATCATGGGTGGAGCGGTTTTTTCGGAAACCAAATTAAAATGGCGATAGTAATCCTTTGGTCTCCAGGTACAAACCAGTCTAGTATTTATCATTTTCTCCATCAGCTTACATACACAGCCAAAGAGCATTGGTCTATAGCTGGTGGCTTGGGAAGCATCTTTTATTAGGCTTTTTTAACAGGGACAATTATGGATATTTTCTGTCCTTGCAAAATTCCAGTTTCCTATATTTTGTTTATAATCTTCAGTAAATATTTTGGCATCATCTGGGAGGTGTTTCACATTTCATATATGATTGCATCCTCACCTGAGCTGAAGATTAACTTGAGGAGAGCGCTCTCACGAAGTTCTCTTAGGAAAATTTGTAGTTGCATGGTTCAGATTTTCCGAATCAAATAGACACATTTCAGAATTCCTAATTCTTTGGAATTCTGGAGAATAATTGTTAGGCTGGAAACTTTAGAAAAGTGTTTTCCTAGCTCATTGGCAAATTTCAGTGGCTCTGTGATTAGAGTGTCATTTATTTTAATGAGGGCAATGCAGACGCCAAATTTTCCACTAGTTTCCTTTATTTGCGCCACACCACTCTTAGTGGGGTCTTGGAGTTTATTCCATTAATATAGTGAAGCCAACATTCTCTTTGGCTTTCTTATAAAAGCGCTGCTTTCGGCTAAAGCATCGCCGTAGATTAATTTAGACTGAGGAGCCACTAGTTTTGTAATCGCTCTAGCATTTAGTCACTTTTCAGAATACCACGTCTTATTCCACCATGTGGGAACTGCAGATCTACGGGGTTTGCTCTTGTTTTGGAATCGAGCTTTCAGCACTTTTCAAAGTAGATTCAATAAAGTAATCATAGGCATCTAGATGAGAATGAAAGGACCCAAACTCCTATCTAGATTTGACACTTACTAAATTTATCCCAGTCTGCGTCCTCTACCTTCCCACTTAGGTAAACTTCAGATGGAGCATTCATATATTTCAAATGGATCGGGTAGTGATCACTTCCATTTAAATCTTCATTAACAGACCAATTAAAATCAAGGTGGATACTTAGTTGAAGAAAAATATTAAGGTCCAGTGCAGAGAAATGATTATCGTGAATGTTAAACGAAAGTCATTGACCCATTATTATACAGGGTAACATCATTCCTAAATAATAAGGTCTTCGATTAATTTCCCTTTACTATCTAAACTGACTTCTAAAGGGGGTTGTGCATTAAAAATCACCTAGCAGAAGTAAAAGGAGCTGGTTGGTCAATTAACGACTGAATATTCCAATGTTAAATCAAGGTCTGGTGGAAAGTATAAGGAGCAGATTGTTATCCTCTTTTCCAAAATGACTGAAATAGCAACAGCTTGTAGTGGTTGTATTTACTGTATTGTGAGTGCTGTAGAGATTTATTAATAATTGCACCTCCATGGGCAATGATCAAACAATTGGGGGGTATATGATTTAAATATTGAATAATTTAGTCCATGATTATAAACAGATGCCTAACATTGTTTCCTGTAGGCATATAATCCTCGGATTAAATTCATGCATTGGCCTTTAAGGCTTCTCGTACGGGCTCTGAGACCTTACAGTTCCACTGAAGAATATCGTTAACCAATCAAGGTGGTAAATGTGTTACTTCCCACTCCTGAGGAAGTACTGTCTTAGGTGGTGGAGTGGAAATTCTCCTTTATAAGAGATTGTTCTCAACCTCATCCAATGGAACAGGCCTTAATAGATTCAAGATTTCTATTGTTGAAACCGATTGTTCACAATTATCGTTTAAAACATCATCCCATCAAACCATATAATAATTAATTATTCTGATAAACATGGTTCAAACCACTTTTCTAAACTTTCTCAAAGGGAAGATAGATGTTCAAAGATCAACCAATGAGTTCTGTCATAAAAATTATCATTATTTGGGGGAACTATTTCTTGTGCTGCTTTGCAGTTGCAACCGTAGTTTTACTTATTATTTTTGTTTGTGGCTGTATGATTGGATGGCTCTGAACTAGCTCTATCTAATTGGGATTGTTCCTAGCTTATTTTGGTTTGAAGGGTTTATGATATTTTTCTGAATTATTGGCTGATTTTGGCACCCTATTTTTTGGAGATGAATCGACAGCTGTGATGGTGGAAGATAATTCTTCGTGCTTTTGGAAGTACAATTTTTGCTATTGGACTTCAAAGCACTCTGTTTGATGAAAAGCCACCAGTTTGGAGATTTTCTCATTATTATTTATGGCTCGAGAAATACCAGGTTTGTGATATTTCTATCAGACACAGCACAGGCCTTACATTGCTGGAAGTTTTCATAAGGTTTTGTATTACAGGCATACGAAAAAGGCACTTTGTTTGCCCCCATTACCGCAAGGCGCTTTGCTTCACTAATGCTATGCCCACATTCGCCACTGCCAACACTTCTTGTTCAAATTTATATCTGGGACAAGCTCCTAGAGTTTATGTGTGATCACCTGCAAAGAAAACAGCACGGGCTGCTTTGCACCATCAAATATCGTGCTCTGCAGAGCACACAGGATATCTTTTATTGTTATCGCAAGAGTTTTGAATGTGGCCATATTCAAAGTATTTCGCCATACTGTCTAGGACTTCTTTTTTATATTTTAACCTGCATCCTCTCATGGCCAACAACATACATCAGGTAGGTACTTGAGGAGAAGGTTGCAAGGATAGCTGCATCACCACCCAGTTTTTTTACATGAGATACAAGGAGGGCATCGATGGAGAATCTCTCCTTCTTTAAAAAAACATGCAGATCTTTTTGAGTAAACTACTCCTTTCAGTGTATTAAAGAATCTAGAGTGAAATAGATTCAATATTTCCAATTTCTAGAGGTTTAAAGTTAGCTAACAGAACTGCTTGAGTTTCATTTCCAGCTTTTTATTTAGAAGATTCTTTCCATACTGCTTTAAATTTCCAATGGGAATGGAATCCAACCTGCTCTCAATGCAGTCAGCAGCTTTTATCGTCTTTCCTCCTGTAGATAGCAACATGCATAAAGGGGAGGAAGAGCCTGGGAACATGGACTGGTCCATGTTCTTCAGCCTTTGGAACATCAAAGTCAAATGGCTCATCATTCGGGTTTTTCACTGAAAACACTTTCTGTGCTGACAACTGAGTCATTCGAATGTGTGGCCATGGAGTCTTTGTTGTGTCTCACTAGTCCCAAGGGAGAGGAAAATTTTGATAAAAGCACAAATGACTGCTTATCTTTTCTAGAATTAATTTAATTCTTTCCACTTTGCCGAATTGCTTCACTACACTGTATAAATATCTGCAATCTAATGATAAGTTTACATTAGTGCAATAAAGGACCTTATTATTCAAATCAAATCCACTAGATTTATTAACACCCTGGTGTCTCAATGTTTGGTTCTGTCCAACAGCCAAGCTGATCCATGTTCATGCCAGAAGTCGCCATGCGCCGTTAAGTCGCCGGATCCAGGAGGGAGAACTAAAAGCCAAATCCATAAGTTTAAACCAGTCCACATGCAAAGGTCCAACAAGTGCACACCCGACACTCAAGAGCCCCGCAAGACAGACCCCGACAGCATATCAAAAGGACAAACTGGGCAGCCTCTACTGCTCAGCTTCCCCACCCCAACACTCCAAAGCCCACAAAGAGACCTAAGATGCCACAT
The DNA here is from genome assembly GCF_040412425.1 of Macrobrachium rosenbergii. Taxonomy (NCBI): domain Eukaryota; kingdom Metazoa; phylum Arthropoda; class Malacostraca; order Decapoda; family Palaemonidae; genus Macrobrachium; species Macrobrachium rosenbergii. The sequence goes on from NW_027100725.1 coordinate 1,227,572, forward strand.
GCACACATCAGACCACCACACAAACTGGTTCATCCAATCACCCAAACTGCTTGGTCATATCAAGAAAGTATCGTAGATCAGGTATTCGCATTCTCCACTAATGGCACAAGTGAGAGTTGACTCCCAACAGTCCACCCCCATACCCCTACCCTTTCTCAGGATAGCACCAGTACGCTTGCAGTGGCCCAGGTGATAAGCTGGTCCGCCTGCTGGGAGTTCTGCCCCACCAATGGGGACTGACTCCCCACTCCAACTGGCACTCGTGGGCTTCCTCGGACAAAAGCCAGATCCCACCTCCAAAACTAACCCCTGGATTCCGATGGGTTGATCCCCAGGAGATAGTTCCGCCTCAGATAGCAGGAAAATCCCACCACCATCTCTAGGGTCCAAACTATCTCGGTGGCGATCAACCACCACAACACCCACAATTAATCTCGAATTGCGAACCCCTTCCAAAAACGATCCCTCTCTAACTCAAATCTACAGTAAAATTTTGCGAATGGAAATGTCCACGCCATTGGGGTCTCAAAAACTAAGTAGGATGATCTGTCAGACCCGGCCCAAAGGCCAGGTCCTTAGCCTCACCACAAGGCCCTACTGAGGGGTTGGAGTTCTGATTTAGATCCATCTGTATATATTGCGTAATGTGGACCTTTTCGGTTTATATGCTCTATTGTATGCCGTCTATGGTGTTCTGCTGTATATGAGTTACTTTTTGATAAATACTTGAGGTGTGTGCAAATTCTCGTTTTATTCATTGTCCAGGAGGTTGTGATTTTTACTATTACAGGCACTTGCATATTTCATATTCAGCGACTCATACAATCTCCCTAGCTCTAATTGGGAAAGGTGATGGCTGTTTATAACACATCTCTAATTCAAATAGTTTTTTGGTTGGAGAATCACTAGTTTGAATTCTTAAAGCACTTTTCATTGTTACTAGCTCTCATGGAGAGACAAAGGCAGTTCACCATTCAACTTGTGACGATGATTTGGTGATGATCTAAAGGTCTTGTTATTCTAAGGCCTTCATTGGTGAACAGGGTCTAACATTTCAGAACTGCATCAGATGCCGAGCCATATGCTTCGCTTCCATAATCATCATTAATGGACAGAACTGTTGCCTTATACAGCACAGTAAGGGTATGCTCTATCGCTCCCAAATAGTGTTCGATAGTTTTCTAATTAGATTTAATGCTCTTTTTACTTTAGATTTTACATATGTAATGTGGGCTCTCCAGTTCAAGTGGGTATCAAATACTAATCCCAAAAATTTTGCTGTTTGGCCAATTGGTATACTATGGTTTCGGATTTTTAAATCTATTTCTTCACCTTTTTTCCACTTTTTATTTTTATAAAACATGATTGCTTGAGTTTTATCGATGGAAAATTTAAAGCCTACAGATGAGGCCCATTCATCTATTTTTACTATGCTTTTATTAATGATCGTTCTGCATGTTTTATTCGGGATGCTGAATAATATATGGCAAATCATCCATGTATACATTATTATTATTATTAAAATAGTTTAACCAGACCACTGAGCTGACCATCAGCCTCATAGGGCTGGGCCCGAAGGATTAGGAGCGGAATGACAAGCCCAGGCTGTAGTTCAGCACTGGACCTAATAGGTCACTTGTCAACGATGATAAACGAAATGAAATGAAATTAAAAGCTGTAAAAAGGCATACACTTTCATACTGGAAACACACTCACACAATAAATACATTTAAACTCATAACGCTCCCATTAGGAGGATGCGCCGTATATTAAAAATTTTAAAATAAATTAAGTAAAAATCATAAAATTTACTTGTTTTAAAATTCATTATACTGATTGATTGTTTTTTTTCTTATGTTTTCCAATTAATTTGCAGCTTCATGAACATTAAAATGGGTGCTATTGAGAACTGGAAGATTCTGACAAAATTTTTCTATCGGTCTATTTCCAAATTTGATAATCGCTGCAGGTTATATTTTTGGACATTCACACAGCATATGCTTAATCGTTATCAGCACATTGCAATCTGGGCATTTGGGAAGAGGGCTACATGGACTGTTCATTATAACCATGTCAAACGAGTATGGCTCATTCCTGAAGACGAAAGGTCAGAATTACTTGTGCTTGCTCCCTTTGATATGACGAATTCCATTTTCCAACACTGGATTTTATCTGTTTTAATTTATCATTTTCAGGTTCTTCGTTCCATATATTTTGCCATATTTTTTTACAATGACTGTTTTTATATTTAATGATAGTCACTGATAGGATGTCTACATTTGTTCTGTCATGTGGACCGCTTCTTAGCTGCTTTATCAGCTTCTCTTCATTTCCTTAATCCCTACATGGGCAGGATCCAACATATTTCAATAAATATTTTTTCCTTATTATACAATTTATGGAGTGAGAACTTTACATGTTGTACAATATTATTTTGGGATTATAGCTTGAATAGCTTCTATAGCACTTCTGAGTCAGCAAATTACAAAATTATATGAGAATTTCTGACTATTTTTATGGCTGATACTATTACACATAACTCAGCTGTAAATACAGAGGCTTTGTCTGGGAAAGAGAACTGATACGTTTTGTTTTGGGATACGCAGCATATCCTAATTGTATTGTGATTTAGGATCCGCCAGTGTATATTGCGTAATAAAGACCTTTTTCGGATTATATGCTCTACTGCATGTTGCCCGTATTCTGAGTATATGAATGATTTTGATAAATATTTCATGTGTACAAATTCTCATTTTATTCATTGTCCAAGGAGGAGGCAATTTTAACATTACAGGCAATTGTATATACATATTTAGTGACTCAAACAATCTTCTAGCCCTAATTGGTAAAGAAGGTGGATGATTGTTTATAAACACATCTCTTAATCCAAATAATTTTTTGCTGGAGAATCATTTGTCAGAATTTCAGAGCACTCTTCATCGTTACTAGCTCTCATGGAGAGACAGAGGTGAAGTTCACACATTCAACTTGTAAAGATGATGTTGGTGATGATCGAAAAACTCCTGAATATATTCTAAGACCTCATTATGAATTCGCCCACTAGCTTTCAGCGCTAAGGCCTGATGCCGAGCCATATATTTCACTTCCATAATCAACGATAGACAGCACTGTTGCTTTATACAATAAAGTAAGGGTATGTCTATCGGCTCCCCAAGTAGTGTTCGACAGTTTTTTAATTAGGTTTAATGCTCTTTTACATTTTGATTTAATGTATGTTATGTGGGCTTTCCAGTTCATGTGAGTATCAAATACTAATCCTAAAAATTTTGCTGTTTGGCCAATTGGTATACTATGGTTTCTGATTTTAAGTCTATTTCTTCCTTTCATTTTTTGTTTTTATAAAACATGATTGCTTGGGTTTTATCTATGGAAAATTTGAAGCTCACAGATAAAGCCCATTCATCTATTTTACTATGCGCTTTATTAATGATCTGTTCTAAGTATGCTTGTTCGTGATGCTGAATAATATATGGCAAAATCATCCATATACAAAGCTACTTTAATACCAGTAGGTAGATTTTTACTGATATCATTAATTGCTAACGTAAACAGTGTGCCACCATGACGCTTCTCTGTGGAACACCATTTTGCGAGGAAATGTTCTAGACAGAACATCATCAATTCTCACCTGAAACTGCGATTTGTCAAAAAAGTTTTGTATAAACCTAGTAAATGTCCAAGCAGATGTTGTTGTTTTGTAAAGTTTTTTAATATAGCATACCTCCAGTAATTTGTTTTCGTTCAAAACCTCATGTATATGGTCTTCTAAGTTACAGAGAGAATCTAATGTAGATCTGTTACACTGTGACCCAAATTGAGTGGGAGTTAAAATTTTATTTTCTATGTGCCATGTTAGTCGAGCATTTACCATTTTCTTAGTAATTTGCACAAACAACTTGTTAAAGAAATTGGTCTGTAATTGCTTACATTACTGGGATCTTTTCCAGGTTTGGGGATTGGAATAATTATAGCTTTACGCCATTCATCAGGAAATAAATTTCTAAGCCATAAGTGGTTATAAAACTCTAACAAGTATGTCTTTGCCAAAGGTGCTAAATGGCATACTTATTTTAAACAAATATTGTCACCCCAGGGCAGATTTATTGCTGTCTTAACAGAGCAAATTCTAGCTCTTCCATACTAAACTGTCTATTATAATATATATCTTCTAATGTTTCAAAATTTATTGTTATTAATTCTATATTATTTTTCTTAGTGAAAATGCTCATCTAAATTTTTGTTGCTACTTACTTTTGCTAAATTTTTCACCTTACATTACTAATTTCTTTTTAGGATCAAGTAATTTTTTCCATCTTTATTATGGCATGTCTAGGTGGTTTAACATGGATACCATTTATTTTCCTAATTTTTCCCATATTTTGTATGGGGAGTATTTTTAGAGATCTGATATATATTTTTTCCATGAAATGATTCTTCCTTGTATTACTTCTCTTTAAACTTTGCAGATATTTTATTATAAGAGGTTTTAATGTATCAATTTCTAATAATAATATAGTCGTTTGTAAGGTTCCTTCTAATATTGGTAACGTTTTGTTTAATTTACTGGAATTTTTCTATTCAAATGATTTAGTCGTCCCTTCAATTTGGTGTTTTATTTTATTAATTCTGTTAGTTTTTCAGACCACCATGGACTTTGTGTTTTGTTTGGATGAGATTTGATTTTGGTATTGCTTTATCAGCAGCATTTGTAATGAAATCAACAAGAAATTCATTAGTTTCATTATGGTCTTTCAAATATTATGGTGGATATTCCTGTGTGGAATTCATATGGTTCCCAATCTGCTTTATAAATGTTATATCGAAATGTTTGTAAACGCTATTTTGTAATAAAGAAATTAATATGGGGAAATGATCACTTGTATGCAAGTCATCTACCGTAGACCCAGTCCAATCTGTCTACTATGTCTGCTGTGTCCAGAGAGTTAGGTCAATTGAGGAATATGTTCCATGTGTTAGAAAAATATGTACTGATTTCAACATCATTTATAACAGCATGTCATATGAATCTATGAATTCTCTTATTTTAATTCCTGCTCTATTTGATTCTGAATAATTATCCCACATTGGGTTGTGGGCATTAAAATCACCTACTATTAACGTTGGTTCCTAGTATTAAGTAATTCTTGATTTTGTCAACGTCATAATTTTTATTAGGTTGATTGTACAAATTATGAATTACATAATTATCGTTTCTTATTCGTATTCTAATACTGATTTATTTGCAGATCATAAATTTTATATTTTGTCATAACATACTTTGTTATGTACATATATAGCAGTACCTAAATTTCCTCTTCCTCTCTTGATGCAGATTGCTAAGGTATACTTCCTATTGTTAATATTGTTTTGTTGACATGTTGCAAACATAATATCATTGGTTCATATTCTTTTAATAACTGCTGTATTTCTCCTAGGTAATCTGGTCTGTAGACCATTTACGTTCCATTGTATGATATAACTATTGGAAAATATTTTTCATAGCGGTCGGGTTTCTTTTTGTATTGGTCAATTTGGAATTTTTCAATAATTTACTCACGACATTCATCTGTTTTTCCTTATAACAGACTAAGTGCTCAATGCACATGCACTCCTTTTTCTATGGTTACTCAAATCTGTGTTTTCTTTTTCTATATTTCATAAAATTTCTTATAATGTTTGTTAAACCATCTTTGTTATGCTTTTGTTGTTATTGCATAATTCAATGAAACAGCCGTCACATCCACAAGTAATATCATGTGTATTTCTCTTTCATTTGCTCTGTTCCAATTACTGGAGCATGAGCAATCTCTTCCTTGACATAATCATTATCATCTATGGTATGATTCTCTTTCACTTTTCCAGTGTTCTCTCGACATTTGCCTTCATAGGTTCTTAGTATTATTTTAGAGATAAAGGCTTATTCTTAGCTTGTTTTGTTTTTGTTCCTTTTTCATCTCCTTTATCTTTGGTTTAACTGATGTTTCTAATAATAGTTGGTTTCTTCGTTTTGGGTGGTGTTCTCTCCAAAGGCCTTTTTTTTTATCTTTAATTTCTGGTTCATCTCTACCCTTCTGTCACTTTAGTAGCAGCATCCTCCTGTGTTTCTATCTGTGACATTATTTCAAATGAATTGACAAATATTATCCATCTCATTTGTACCTGTTTTCTTTATTTTTACAATTTTATTTTTTTATTTCTAAATTATTAATTTTTTCTCTTGAGATTTACTTTTCTGTGCTCTGTTATTTCTATCTGTTTCCGTTTTGCTTCATTTTTGCTCTTGTTATTGAGGAATATGAATGTTTCTAGATGGATCTTGCATTCTCTCACTTTTTAATTCCAATTCTAGCTCTCTCTGATAGACATCCCTGTCTGTTCTGCAACATTTTCAACTCTGTATTGTATATAGTACATAAGGTAGTCCTTGGACTCCAGCATGATGATCCTGTCCACAGTTTACATTTTGCCTACTTCATATTTCCATTGTGTGGCATGTCTGTTAGATCTCACAATAAGCACATACAGGTTCATTATGACATTTTTCTTTGTGTGTCCATACTTACTTGCCAATTTTGACATTGTAGTTGTTTGGGAACATAAGGTCTCAATTCTAATTTGACCTAAAATTTTTATTTTTGAGGTAACTTCTTGACCTCAAATTTATTTTTGCAATTTAATGCTTTATTATTTTGTTTACTTGCATTATATATACCACAGTCTTGGATTTTGGTATATCTCATTTTAAGAGAGTCCAACAGTATATTTTGTCAACTGTTCGTCACTATTTTCAGAAGTACAATAGTACCCTGAATGCTGTTCATAGTGTTATGCTTCTTTACTTTTACATTTACATTGTCAACACTTTTTATTGACAGATAATCCTCAGACTGGTTTTTTGTTGTGGCTTCTATAAGCCACGTCTTCATTTTTATTTGTCTAAATGACATTTCGTCGTTGAGTGTCTTTTAATAAGAAGTTTTCTAACTTTTTTTTGTATTGAGATTTTTCGTTCTGTTTCCGATAGCGAAAGTTACCAAATCCTGACCAACTTCCACTCCCAAAGAGGAGTCGAAGTGAGTCAAGGTTGGGTCAAGACGATATTTACTTTTTTTGATTTGTCCTGTGTACTGGGGCATAAGGTTCCAGGATTATATTTCGATCTCTTTATTGTTTTTTCCAAAGAAAGGTTGTTACAAGAGGTTCCATCGGGTCACACCCAGCCGAGTCACTACCATCAAAGGCCCAGGGTACTGAAGAATCTCATTTTCACTTTGCATAAAGATTTGAGGGAGGAGAAAAAAAAAAACAACCTGAAAACCTTAAAAAAGATATCATTAGCCTTTCATGGAGTTCATTCCTCCACTAGTGTACATGAGAACTGGATCAAATGTCCGCATCCCTGACCCTACCCCAAAGGATGGTACAACATGATTAGAGTGGCTCAAGTGTAAGCCAACCTGCTTGATAGGGACTGAGAGCATTACTGTGAATTACTGTTCATCCTACCCTAATCATACATTATGGGCAAACCGGACAGAATGCCGAGAGAGTCCTATTCCCAGAACTAGACCCCCTCTGGAATCCGTGGTCCAGTCCTCGTGAGAATAGTTTCACCTGAAAACCCAAGTCTGAAAATTATCGGGCAGCTGATGGTCTCAAGAAGTTCTCACCATATATTTATCTCGATATAAACCTAATCCCAGCTATGATACCTTTTCCTATTTAACAGGTCCAAGAAATTTGTACTAAAGTGAAAATATCCAATGCCATTTAAATCAAAAAAAGGTTTGTAGGTGATCTCACAGGCTCCGGCTTCTTATTCTTCGTAAGAACGAAGAAGAAAAGCCAGGGCTCTACCCCCACCACGTGAAGGAACCTACTGAGGGGCATCCATGTACAGGTTACTTTTAATGCCAATAGGTAGATTTTTACTGATATCATTGATTGTTAAAGTAAAGTGTTCCACTAAGGACGCTTTCCTCTGTGGAACACCATTTTCAAGTGGAAATGTTCTAGACAGATCATCATCAATACTCACCTGAAAACTGCGGTTTGTCAAAAAGTTCTGTATAAACTTCAGGTAAATGTCAACGATTGCTGTTGTTCTGTAAAGTTTTAATATTATAGCATACCTCCATGTGGTATCGTATGCCTTTTCAATGTCAAAAAGACAGCTACAGTAATTTGCTTCGCTCAAAACCTCACGTATACGGTCTTCTAAGCTACAGAGAGAATCCAATGTGATCTGTTACACTGTGACCCAAACTGAGTGGGAGTTAAAAATTTTATTTCTTCTCGAATGTTATGTTAGTCGAGCATTTACCATTTTCTGACACTTGCATGGCAGCTTGTTAAATAAATTGGTCTGTAATTATTTACATTGCTGATCTCTTTCCAGGCCAGGGATAGGAATTATTATAGCTTTTACGCCAATCATCTGGAAATAAGTTTTGGCCATAAATGATTATAAAATTCAATAAGTATGACTTTGCTAAGGGTACTATGGCAGATCATCTCAAAACAAATATTGTCACCCCAGGAGCAGATTTATTGCTGTTCCTATGATTATATTTTTACGAAGTCAAACCTATCAAGTATATTATACCCTGAGGATTTCATTGTTAGAGATGTTTATTTTTTGAATAAATATTCCCGATTACAAACATTGTGTGAAGAATTCTGAGTTAATAAAGAGGGTATTGTGGTACTACAATGACATAAGTGTCTGGTAAGAAGTGACCAGTATTTTCTGTAATTTGGAAATTTGAGGTTAATTGTCCTTTTCTTCTCAGCGAATTTATTATGCTCATTCCTCGTTTTCCTGAGATGAATTTCCATAGAAATATTATGTGCGTATGGAGACTGACCACTTATGAATTGTTCTCCCTGTCGTTATTCCAGCTGAGGCTTTGTTTATCTTAAAAACTCTTGTCGCTATTCATCGACGTCATGTGACTTCCCTACTTGAATGAACTCGATGAAGGTGTATGCCATATCGACTGCAAGGGAATGGTTCACTTTTATTTATCTGTATCTGCGGATGTTTGGATTTTTCAGAGATTCATTCGTATTGCATGAACAGTTTTGTATTTACCCTGAAATCACTTGAAGTTCATGAAATTAATGAAAAAAAATTTCTGTGATATTGCAACTCATTATTCTTGTTCCCCTTCATTACTGAATTTCATTTTAACCTCATCCCGATCAAGGTATGGAAGGATATTCGCAACAGCATTCCAGGAAATTCAGAGTCTCTGGAGTGAGTGAGCTTTGCATGGAATCTGGAAGGCCCGATCTTTGGAATTTTGGAAATGAAAAGTGTTCTCTGTGACCATTGTGGATGGAATATACAGTTTAGGCCAAAGGCCAAGCACTGAGACCTGTGAGGGTATCAAGCGCTGGAAAGGAAATTGAGAGTAAGTATTGTAGGTTTGAAAGGTGTAACATGTGGAAAACCTTGCGGTTGCACTATGAAATAATTGTTACGAGAGGGTGGAATGAAACGGGTTGCAGCTAGAGGCCGAAGGGACGCTGCTAAGAACCTTTAGTAATGCCATTGTGTGAACGGATGCAGAACCTCTCTTGTTTTCATTAAAAAATAAAGCATCAATAGACATTTTGATTTTATTACCATGACTGCTAGGGAGGCTGTTATGCATAAAAATATCATTTAAAATCTGTGTACTGAATGTTTGAATTTCATACATTTTACTCAAGATCATTTTTGTTTAAAATAACCTTCTATCCACCACGAATAGTGAAGCATTCCGCTTACTCCTATACACCTAATGGTAAGTCAGGTACACTTTCGTACGTAACTGAGGTTCAGGTTGTATCCTAAAATAATACTGACCTATTAACTCTTCTTACAAAACAATATTAATCCAAGTTCAGGTTCAAGAAGAAATTTGGGCTGGCATTTGGGTGTGTACCTTACATCGTAAGGATCTTGTCCCATGCATAAAAATACTCTAATTAAAGGTTTAAAGTCACTGGAGAGCTGCAGAAGCAAGGAACAGGTCACCGCGCCCGTGGCCAACGTCGTAGAGCAGTGGGTCCCAAAAGGGTGCCGTGTGATTGACTGAGGGTGCCACAATATTTGGGGAAAAACTTAATGATTACTTCGGTATCCATATTCTCGCCACTACACATTGCGTTTAAATCTGATATATTTTGGCTATGGCTGAGAGAAGCAATTAATGTGTCCCTGCTGAGAGGAAGGTTAGTTAACGACATTTCACGGCACTGTAAGTGACGAATTATTATTATTATTATTATTATTATTATTATTATTATTATTATTATTATTATTATTATTATTATTATTATTATTATTCAGAAGAATAAACCTCTATCCACATGGAGCATACGGAAGGGAACATATATAAAGGACCAGACATAAAGGTGCATATTGACGGGAGCAAGGAAAAGGGATCATACATATAGGAACATACAGACAGGAGCATACGCAAGGGAGCATATAGAGGGGAGCATAAACAAGGGAGCATACAGAAGGAAGCATACAGACATGAGCATACACAAGGGAGCATATAAAAGCACAGACGGTAGCATATAGAAAGGAGCATACAGAAGGGAGCATACAGGCTGAAGAACACAGACGGGAGCATACAACAAGGAGTATACACAAGGGAGCATACAGCAGGGTGCATATAGCAGAGAGCATACATAAGGGAGCATATAGAAGCATACACGAGGGAGCATATAGAAGCATAGAATGGAGCATACAGCGTGCATACAGCAGGGAGCATACACAAAGGGTCATATAGAAGCATAGAAGGAAGCATACAGCAGGTTGCATATAGCAAGGAGCATGCATACATAAGGGAGCATATATCTTCTGTTGCATCCCCCATCTTCTACCATATCCCTCATCTTATAATTACCCATCATCTCTTTCATCCCCATCTTCTATTGCATCCCCTATCTTCTACACCATCCCTCATCTTCCCATCACCCATCTTCTATTGCATCCCCCATCTTCTACCCCATCCCTCATCTTCCCATCATCCATCTTCTATTGCATCCCCCACCTTCATCTTACCATCACCCATCTTCTGTTGCATCCCCCATCTTCTATCCCATCCCTCATCTTCCCATCATCCATCCATCTTCTATTGAATCCCACATCCTTTATTGCATCTTCCATCTGCTATTGCATCCCCAATCTTCCCATCACCCATCTTCAAATCACCTTTTAGGTTATGTTAACCTCTCGATTATTGGTATGCTCTGCCTGCTGTATATATTCATTATTTGAATATTCTCATTTATATATGCATTCATTCAAAACAGAATTATTTTCCTTCCTTGGAGACGGTGCAGTCGGAATTGCCAACCTACTGCATTATAAAAGAAGGAATCCGTCATCAATGTACCACTTTAAATATCATTTAACAAGTTAAAAATAATATATAATGAATGTTTGTTTCTTATACTTTTAAATTGTCATGACAACAAGAAATTGTTACTTTTTTGTTGGTATTGTTTACATTCCTTGGAGACGTTGCAATCAGAATTGCCAACTTGCCAGGCTTTAGACGAAGAAAACCCACGTAAATGTATCACTTTATTTACAATTTAAGAAGCTCAAACGTTAAATAATTATATTTAGTCTCTTATACTTTTGCACTTCTCAGTGACAACACACGAATGCCTGCTATTTTGTTGGCAGTCCCGGACTTACGTGACGCTAGGCTGGGAAAGGGATTTTTGGTTTGGGTGAAAGTGATCTTCACTTAAGGTTATAAACTTCTTATTGATATTATATTAAGCTCAAATATTTACTTGTAAGCGAACATTATCCTAATAAAATGCTACTCCATTAATTCCACTAGATTAGAGTCTTTAATTTGTGAGATAAAAGGAATCATATCAAACATCTGAGACCCTTACTCCCCCACGTATCAAAATGCTGCCGTCCATCCAATAGATGGCGTCAGCTCCTCTATTTTGGGCAAAAATACTTGAAATTTCCTTTAGAGAAGGGACTAGGTAGTGGCCACGTGGCCGCCCTATCGATAGGTTAATTCAATGATAAAATAGAATTATTTTTTATTTTTCCGTACTCTGATACAATTTTATGAACTAGAGATAATATATGTTATCTGAAATGTATTTGTCCATCCAACAATAAATTATTGAATACATGATTGACATGAGATAACTGAATTTAATTGTTAAATTTATCAGCCATTTTATAATATGCAACGAGGATGATTCTGTTGATAACTGGGTACGCTTATAATTAGTGTGGTGGTGTAATTTAGTATGCCATGCATTTGCTCGGTCTTCTGCAGTTGTAAGGAAATTCGTCAATTATTGCAGACCTGTTTAAACACTGCATGTGCTTCCTACATGCTTTTGCAAAATTCGTGAAAATGACACTGATTCTGATTTTCAATGAATAAAATGGAATACTGACTAGGTTAAATTCCTCATCGTACAGAATTTACAGAGAGAGAGAGAGAGAGAGAGAGAGAGAGAGAGAGAGAGAGAGAGAGAGAGAGAAACTTCATCGGCATCTGTCAGAATCCAGTTTGGTGTTTACAAACCTCACTCCCCACCCATTCCTCGAAAAGCCAAGGGCGTCTACGGCCTGAAACCTGATTCCCAAAGGACTCTGTAACACGAGCCTAGCTAACTAAATGAAGGATTCTGCTCCTAAGGCGAAGGACAATCACTAGTCGAAGAAGTCTGTTTTTGACTGATCGGCATCCACCGTGCATTCCTAACCCCCAGATGGATGCTTTTAATGGGACGGTAGCCTTCGTGATATCTCAGAATTCTCATGGCTAGTCAGTCATTTCCCTGCTCCACCCAAAACCTCAGATGAGCGGTTGCATATCAAACTGTCACCTTCATACGACCCCATAATTTCAGGGAAGTTTTCTAATTATTATTATTATTATTATCATTATTATTATTATTATTATTATTATTATTATTATTATTATTATTATTATTATTATTCAGAACATGAACCCTATTCATATGGAACAAGCTCACAGGGGCCACTGACTTGAAATTCAAGCTTCCCAAGAATACGGTGCTCATTAGGAAGTAAGAGAAAGTGAAAGGAAACACAGAAAGAAGAGATCTCACTTATTAAAAAGAAAACATAAATTATTAATAAACCGATAAAAATGTATTAAAATGCAAACCGTGTAATTTGCATAAAATGCTAGAGGAGTGTTGCCAAAACTCCCAGAGGAGTCCTTGGTTAAGCAGTTTCCCAGAGGGAGGGGAGGGGTACGCATGGTCAAAGAAGAGCCCCTCCCTGTCCTTCCTTTCCCAAATCTGTAGAGGTGACAGCTTGGTCGAGCAGTCGCTCTCTTGCTCCACCCAACCCTACTGTAGACTAAAGCTCTCTTTAGATCAGTCGTGAACAAACGTTCCTGGCGTTTACATTTCAAAACGTTTCCATCTTGTAACGTGCTAATTTAAATACTTCTTCATTTATCGGCCCATGCAACAATTCACATAATGTGTGTTTAATTTTTTTAAAAGCTTTACTTTTATGATGTTCACTAGGAATTACTTAAAAAGGAAAATTAGGGCGGGCCGCAAGGGCGAATGGTGAATACTAATTAGGAGGGAAATAAAAATAAGTCTTAAAAAGTTATTCAAAAATGACCGAGGAATTGGAATTTCTTGATCACCATCATCCTATAAAGAATACTGTCAGCAATTCGAATCCTTTCATCGTAAGGATACCGATCAGATGTTGATTGGCGTCTGAAATCAATCAATATCTGCTTGTTATCCGTACGATGCGAGGATTCGAATTGTATTGGTATCCTTACGATGGAAGGATTCGAATTGTATTGGTATCCTTACAATGGAAGGATTCGAATTTCTGACAATAGCCTTTGAAGTATATTATCAACAATTCGAATCCTTCCATCGTAAGGATACCAATTAGATATTGATGAGTGTCTCCTTTTTAAGTCATTTTTAGTGAATATAATAAAAGTAAAGCTTTTAAAAAAAAAAACACACCCATACGTGAATTGGTTGGTTCAATGGGCGAGAAATGAAGAGGTGTAGAAGAAATACAACAAGACTATGTAACATTTGACATACTAAAAATAGATTAATTCAACATAAATCAACACCTTAAATAACTACATATCAACAGATATCAAACGTTTAATGACTGCATGTATCAAATGTCACATAGTCTTGCTGCTGTATGTACAGCAAAGATGGCTATCAAGTGATTATTCTAAGGCTGTTGAGAATCGTGTCAAAGAAGTCGAGATATATTTCAGGGAATGGGGAAGGGATGCCTAGCCTGTACAGTCAGCTGAATATTCTCAGAACCTGAGTCGCCTCCTACAGCGGTGTAATTACACAACGGATGCTACACAGATATTAACAAAAAATCAAATTTTTTCGTTTACATAGATTTCGTACTGTATAATGTATAGAATACTAACGTATATTACTGTGTGGTCTACCACGTACTTTTTCCTTTAATAAAAGAAGTCTTTCACCTCATACGTTATCATAATTATTTATGTTATTGAGGTACAGTTTTAAACAAGGCGTCAAGGGTTGGTGTGCATATATGTTGGGTACACTTGCAAGTGCCCAACTATTTCTTATTGAGTGGACTGTAGTCAATACAGTCAGAGAAATGGAATTGCATCTTCAAAAGTTTCTCCATGGTTGTGCAATGAGTTTACGTCTTAGAAATAGTAAAGTTCTTCTGGTAGGATTTAGACAAACTCCATAATGGGATTCTGTGTGACTATATTGGAGATATTTGTACAACAGGTTAACAATGGGTCTACACAGGATGATTTCCCATTTTGATCTATCTTAAAACTTCCACGCCACATCATAACAAGACCTATCACTTACACACACACGAACACACCATGACCTCGTTCCCAAGGATTCCTCACTGCGTACGTGACAGCTCTCAGCTCAGAACAAAAGAGGACGTTGACTTATGCTGACATACTGTTTTCCAAACAACACATTGCTGACATGTTCTGCTGACATGTGCGACTTGATGGACTAGATCTGTGATTCATAAACAACACCTCTCTCGTGTTCACACAGATATATATACTTTTTCTAAGTCCACTTAAAACGTAATATGAATGGAACTACGGTTCCATTTTATATCATGTCAGATCATGACACATACTAATACTCATGTCACTGTAATTACATACGTATTCACATTACAATCATTATTTCCATATATGCTGAAACCGCCGTAATCATGAAAGGTTTTGCAACATGATGACTTGCAGTTCTCAGAGAAAGCCACTAAATTTAAAGAGACTTCTTATTCACAACTATTATTTTTCTTATATAAGTTTCGATTTATAACACGGGGTTATCATTCTCTCGTAATATCCACAATAAAAATCAATATTATGCAATATATGTCTGTAACGAAATTTAATATCAGGTGGCCTCAATAGACTTTGTACTTTCATACATAGCCAAAGCCTTGATGACACGTTTTTACAGTGACGGGGTAAAGATACGTGGACATTCATTGGGCTTTCCTTCATGTTACAAAGATAGTAGACACTGGCTGGTATGTCTCAACTACTCTGTTAATATCTGAATATGTAAGGGGTCAGTATCAATACGATGAACAGGAACAGATGAAGTATAAAGTGATTAAAAATGAAGAAACGTATATAACAGTGGCTGAGAGTTAAGATCTGTTATGCTGTTATATGGTATGTTAAACTGAATATCCGTTACTTATCTGTACACTAACTTTTCAGCCATGTTTTTGAGTTAGTTATAATAAATAAATTAGCTATATGTGTGGAGAGAGAGAGAGAGAGAGAGAGAGAGAGAGAGAGAGAGAGAGAGAGAGAGACTCTAAGCCTGCAGAAGAGCCTCTACCCTTTTATCCCATCCATCCAGAGCAATATATTAGTAAGGAGAAATGAAGTAAGGGTGTCTGTCATTTGTCGTGACCCCCATCAGCGGTGGGCAAGTCGGTACAAAATTGTACACAGGTACTGTATGATGGTTTTATAAGTAGTCATGGAGAAGAGTTCAATAATGCTTTCTTGAAGTCCATTTGCGCATGTTTAGATATAAAGAAAGTGGGTACACTGATTTATCATCCCGAGTCAAACGAACTTTAGGAGAGAGTCAGTGGGAAAATTTTTGATGCTCTTAAGGTTACTGCAGGTGGAATAGGCCCGAACTGGGACTTGGTATTCCCTGCAGTTATGAACACGATAAATTCAGCTTACCACAGATCTTTCAAAATGTGCCCATACGAAGCTTTGCCTACATATTGTTTCCAGAGGTCGCCTTGTGATGTGTTGCACTCAACTGATTCCATAACCGATGCAAATCTAGGTTAGCATAACCTAGGCTATCTCAGATTAGCTTAATCTAGGATATTATATGCTAACCTAGTTTATGATAACCTATGTTAGCATAATCGTTGATACTGGAATTCATGCCAAGTAATGTTAGCTTTGGCCAGCTAGCTTAGGTTAGCATAACAGAACTTGCATGACCAACAGTTATGCTAACCATTTCATTAGCAACATGTAGGCAAACACTTGCAACGGTTACCATAACCTAGAGAAACACAGGTTAGCCTATGTTAGGATAACACCAGTTAGCATAACTTAGGCAAGCCTGGGTTAGCACAGGCTAGGCTATGCTGACCTACATACGCAAAGTTATGGCATAACGTGGAGTAACGTTTGTTAGCATAATTGAGCCTATTGGAGCAAGGTTAACCTATAGGTTTCCCTCAACCTTGGGAACACTCTCTCTCTCTCTCTCTCTCTCTCTCCCGACCCCCGCCCCGCACCCCCCCAACCACCCCGTGCTTGTCCCTATTTCTCTCCCGTTCTCCATTTGAGGGAAAGGGAGTTATGGCTACCAATCAGATAATTTGGCTGCATGGTGTCTGTGTATCTGTGTGTGTGTGTGTCTGTTGTCACAGCATATGAGTCCTTGGACTCGTTTGCAAATAGGGACCAAAAGGCTAAAAACCTGAAATTTGAATTGAGTTCCCACTGAATCCTTCTTCCACTGCGTTGCACAAACGTATTTAAAAATATGAAAAACTGACCTAAATTGAGGAACGCTCATTATTCATATTTTTCTGAAGTAATTCGAAGTCGTCGATGTTATTTCCAGGTAATAAAACCAAGGAAAATTATTCTGATAAACGGGAGGAATAGCAACGCATACCAGCAATATATATATATATATATATATATATATATATATATATATATATATATATATATATATATATATATATATATATATATATTTACAGTGTATATGACTGTTATGCTGTATACTTGTGTTTTTAGCCAACAAAGGTGCGAAAAAAGAAAGATTAAAGAAATATGAATTCTTTCTCTTATCTAGTATGGCTGTAAACTTGAGTAAGACATTGATTGGCAAATAATTTGCATTGGAATATGAAATAAGCCTTTTTTAAGTTACTTATGACGGATGGAGAAGACTTTGGTTGTAAGTAGGCAAAGTATTTTCTTTATTATTATTAAATAATAAATAAAAAATGAAGAAAGAAGGTTTTATTTACTTGTCAGAAATGAAAATAGCTTTTGACAGCTCGAGTTCTGACTGTTCATTAAATAACCCGTAAATTATTTTAAATATCTGAGATGGGGAAAATAATATAATAATATAATAAATTAAGCGAGAAACGGAAGGTATTCTAGAGAGAGAGAGAGAGAGAGAGAGAGAGAGAGAGCTGGCGAGTCTCAAACTAAAGGCTTGTGCACGTATGTCTTACGTCTATGTGTGTACGTAAGTACCCATGTACGTGCGTGTACGTGCGCGTGCATATGTGGGTGTGTCTGATTGTAATATTTTGTCCTCATTTTAAAAATGAATGACACACATGATGCATAATAGGCCTAATCTTGTTTTGCATTATTTCGCCATAATGAAAACTTTTATTATTCTCATTCATTAACGTTGAAGTCTCTCTCTCTCTCTCTCTCTCTCTCTCTCTCTCTCTCTCTCTCTCTCAGTAGCAGACTAATAATAATATATTAAAAAGAATATATAATGAGCATGCAAAGGCCTAGACCGATAACATCTTCTAATGTATCGTCCACCTTCTACCGCATCCCTACCGTCTTCTCATTACCCACCTTCCATCCCCCAGCTTTCACTCACCTTCCACATCTTATATTGCATCCCCCATCTTCAACCCAACCCATCATCTTCCCATCACCCATCTTCTACTGCATCCCCCATCTTCCACCCTACTCACCATCTTCCCATCACCCATCTTCCAATTACCTTCCCCCATCTTCTACTGCATCCCCCATATTCTACCTCACTCACCATCTTCCCATCACCTTCCCCATCTTCTATTGCATCTCCCATCTTTTGTTGCATCCCCATCTCCTACCCCACCTACCCTCTTCCCATCTCCCATCTTCTAATCACTTTCCCCATCTTCTACCTCACTCACCATCTTCCATCCTACATCTTCCAATCACCCTTCCCATCTTCTATTGTATCCCCCATCTTCTATTTCATCCACCATAATTATACCCCTACCCACCATCTTCCCATCACCCATCTTCCAGCCACCTTTCCCATCTTCAATTGCATCACCCATCTTTTATTGCATCCCCATCTTCTATCCCACCCAACATCTTCCAATAATCTTCCCCATCTTCTTTTGCATCCCCCCAAATTCTACTTCACTCACCATCTTCCCATCCCCCATCTTCCAATCATCTTCCCATCTTTTATTGCACCTCCCATCTTCTATTGCAACCCCCATCTTTTAACTTTTACTCACTCACCATCTTTTCATCACCCATCTTCCAACCACCTTCTTCATCTTCAATTGCATCTCACATCGTCTATTGTATCCCCCATCTTCTATCATACCCACCATCTTCCAATCAACTTCCCCATCTTCTTTTGCATCCTCCATCTTCTACTGCATTTCAATCTTCTACCTCATTCATCATCTTCCTATCCCCTATCTTCCAATTACCTTCACATCTTCTATTGCATCCCTCATCTTTTACCTCAATCACCATCTTCTATTGCATCCCCCATCTTCTACCCCGCCCACCATCTTCCTATCAGCCATCTTCCAATCACCCTACCCATCATCTATTGTATCCCCCATCTTCTACCACCATCCACCATCTTCTCATCACCCATCTTCCATCCCCAACTTGCAATTCCCTTCCCCCATCTTCTATTGCATCCCCTATCATCGAAACGGTTTGCCAAACGCAATAAAACTCTGTTTTAGTGTTCTATTCTGACATACTGATTTGCAAAAGGCTTCATGGAGTTCATTTTCCTTCTTCAAAAACAGGCTCAATTTATCCTGGCTCTTTGTCTGAAATGAGAGGTGGGGGGGAGGAATGAATGTTAAATACTCACATGCCCATACTTGCATTGTATGTAACTGTTAGCTTTGAATATGTTGTCAGGGGTTCGTATTACAGTTACACTTTCCTGCAGTCTGTTGAGTGACTGAATATATATATATATATATATATATATATATATATATATATATATATATATATATATATATATATATATATATATATATATATATATATATATATATATATATATA
Source organism: Macrobrachium rosenbergii (assembly GCF_040412425.1). Classification (NCBI taxonomy): domain Eukaryota; kingdom Metazoa; phylum Arthropoda; class Malacostraca; order Decapoda; family Palaemonidae; genus Macrobrachium; species Macrobrachium rosenbergii. The sequence continues at coordinate 1,247,220 of NW_027100725.1, forward strand.
TATATATATGTATGTATGTATATGTGTGCGTGTATGTGCTTAAAATCTAAAAAATACGTAACATATACACATTTGTTATATTTTAATCTTGAATGGTAATATGGTTATAAAGGAACATTACAACGAATTCAATAACATTGGAGGCACATCAAGTATACTGTCATTACAAACTTACTGCGGGGAATGGTCGTTCGGTCTCTTGCCGTGAGCATTCTTGACTACTGTTTAAAGATCTAGGGCTCGACAACTAAGCAGCAGCTGCAGCGGATACAGAGGCTTCAAAACTTTGCAGCAAAAGTAATTGATGGGAAAGCCAAGAAGTATGACCATGCAACTCCAATTTTAAATAACTTGCAATGGCTGACAATCAAACAGAAGATTGATTTTGATTTATGTGTCATGATCTTTAAAATTTTACATAATCTAATTCCACCATGGCTTTTTAATCTAATAAGAGTTGGAGATAGATGTAATAGACAAACTAGATTTAATGATGACCTTTTTGTTTCAAGAACCAACACTGATCTAGGAAGCAGGGCATTTGTTGTGCGGGGTCCATCAGTGTGGAACAAACTGCCAAACCAACTAAAAGCATTAACTAATATTAACTCTTTTAAACTGAATTTGAAAAAGTATCTATTGTCCAAATAATTCTTATAGTAAAACTATATATATATTTTAATTGAACTCTTTTACACTTTTACTCCATTTTAGCAGACTATTTATGAATTTTAGATTCTATTTTAAGATAAATGTTCATAATTCTAGTTTTATAAGTACCTGTAATTCATAAGCAATTTTGAAATCGAAATGTTATAATCATGCTAAAGATAATTTTAATATTATGGAGAGATATGCTGTAACTTTTATAGCAAATATTTTATCAAGGTAAGAATTTTATTGAGCCTCAAGTAGTAATATAAAAAGATTCATATTTTTTATGCAAAATTTTCAATGTTTTAATTACTTTTATGATGTACCTATACCTGTCACAACTTTTTTATTGTTCTTAAAGTTGTATAAAGTAAATCTTTGTTTTATGTTTTATAATGATGTAAATTTTTATGAAGGCACATGTAAATATCTAATTTTTAAATGTAAACTACAATGTGATTTGTATTTATTGTAAAAGCCAATGTAAATATTGGAATAAAGCTTATTATTATTATTATTATTATTATTATTATTATTATTATTATTATTATTATTATTACTCTCTCTCTCTCTCTCTACTCCATCTCTATTTTTCTTTCTCTCTCTCTCTCCCTCTCTTATCTCTCTCTCTCTCTCTCTCTCTCTCTCTCTCTCTCTCTCTCTCTCTCTCTCTCTCTCTCTCTCTCTCTCTCCCTTCCTTGACCTCAAAAGTGCTTTTGATATAGCCAACAGGGATATAATTCTTGATCAGCTTGTTGAATTTGGTGTCAGAGGAAACCTTCTGAAGTGGATAAACGGTTATCTCAGTAACAGAAAATCACGTGTTTTCTTTAAGGGTGCGTGTAGCTCCTATGAAAATTTTGAGCTTGGCACACCTCAGGGCGGTGTATTGAGCCCTTTTCTTTTAATATTCTTATGCACCGTGTACTGTCTCTCCTCCCTGCTATCCCTGGAACCACTGTAACCTGCTATGCTGATGATGTCTGCATCCACTCCACTACCCTCAAGACCTTCAGCGTGTCCTTCAAGAATTCTACAGGTCCTGTACCTCCTGTGGCCTCATACTCTCCCCAGAAAAAGCAGAATCTTCTCTGCCCGGAATCTCGAGACCTGCCAGTGTTCATTTTGGGTGGGAATATTATACCTCACTGCACACAGTATACATATCTAGGTGCACCAGTCAGGATCACCCCTGCTATACCTGCACGCCAACGAATCCACCCCATGGTGAAAAACCTTCTTGATCGACTGGAGCCTCGCTTCACTCCCATCAAGTGGCTTGCCACCAGGGCCACAGGTATATCTATCCCCGTGGCTAGAACCCTCTATATCCTCTTCCTAAGGTCAGTTGTTGACTATTTATCTCCTGCTTTAATTCAATTACCCAGACAGGCGTTACAACCTCTAGAACAGTTCCAAAATAGAGTAATGAGGTTTATCCTAGGATGCCCTCCTTCCACTCGGATAGTCAACATGCAGACCGAACTCATGTTACCTCCATTAATAGAGAGAATTTATGCCAATGTAACTTTGTTTTCTGTTAAATGTCTACACTCTCCACAATTTACTCCAAACTTCTCTGCTGTACTCAGAGCATCACTTAACGAAGATGCACCAAGACCTCAACTCCGGCCAGGGGGCCATAACCTAGTTAGGGCAGTATGTGAAAATCTTCGACACCTTGATATCGTTGTACCTGAGCAAGCAGTCATCCAAGATTTGCCACCATGGTGGGTTCCTATTCCTGCTGTCACTTTCACACCAACCTCTAAAGATGCCCATCCCAGTCTACAGAAGCAGTTGGTTTTGGAAACAATAGCCAAAGTGTCAATTTCAGTTCCTGCAGGACACCACATCTACGTGGACGGCTCAGTACAGGCAGATGGAAGTGCAGCATGTGCTATGTTCTCCCCCACTTTAGAATCTCCTGAGGGTGGGTGGCATGGTCGCAGGTTGCCAAACTCATCCAGTTCCACTTATTGCGAACTTCAAGGTATATGGGATGCAGTAACCCTACTTGTTAGAAGAAATGTGAATGGATTGGTGATCTGTGACTCCAAATCTGCACTCCAGGCACTGACATCTTCTAGGCCCAGCTGTGGCCGTGTTGTGCGAGACATATTGTGTCAACTCGCTGCTGCTTACAATGCCTCGCTTGTCTTGTCCTTCATGTGGATGCCCTCCCATATTGGGCTTGCTGGGAATGACATGGTGGACAGTCTTGCTAAAGCTGCCTGCACGCTTGAACTTGATGACAGAAATATTGAGCCCTCACTTCGCTGCCTTAAACATAGAATATATTCAGCAGCTTTTGCCTGTACAGTACAGCGTAGGGATGCAGAGAGGGGCACTAGTGTTTCCATACAACATCATGATAACTTTCTGCAGAGCCGTCACAAGTACCGGCGACGTGGACTCATGGTGCGTAGGCATAATGTCGTAAGTGCCAGGATAAGGTTGGGATATCGTCCTGTGTGGCAGGTTGGACAGACACTAGATATACCACACTACACCTCATGTAAACTGTGTAACCTTGCTAATGCCAATAACCTTGAACACTACTGCCTTCATTGCCCCACTGTCAGGAATATGTTACCTCAAGGACAAAATTTACTTCAAACCTGCCAATATTTACTCAAAGATGACCACCTAGACTTAATTTTGACTCGTCATCCACACTTTGGTGGCTGCTAAACTGTCTGTTGCAGTTGTTGTGATAATGGAATACGATCTCATATATGTTATTTTTGTAACTGATATATTGATAATTCAATGCTGTAATTTTTTTCTGTTGATTTCTGATGTACTGTAAGTAACTGCTAATATGTAACTTTGTTTGACGTCTTTGGGCGTAATAAATTTATTAAATAAATAAATCTCTCTCTCTCTCTCTCTCAGGGTCATGATGAACTTAGAAACACCTCAGTGAAGCAGTAGGAATTTAAACGGGTTCAGAAGGTCCTCCTCGGATAGTGAATCTTTCATAACACGTGTCTTCACAGTGTTACGTGTGGAAATGGAAGTTGCATTCATTCATATTTTCATGACACTGATGAATGATGGTGTACTATATATATATATATATATATATATATATATATATATATATATATATATATATATATATATATATATATATATATATATATATAATATATATATATATATATATATATATATATATATATATATATATATATATATATATATATATATATATATATATATATATATATATATATATATATATATATATATATATATATATATATATATATATATATATATATATATATATATATATATATATATATATATATATATATATATATATATATATATATATAAACTAAATTGATCACTTGAAGCGCACTTAAAGGTAACGCATGGCAAAATTATAAAACTTCTACATTATAATTGATTAAAGTTTTGGGTAAGATATATTTGAAGGCTATACCAAGAAAATGCTAATAAAATTAGCGTCAATGATATTCAGTCAGAAACTGAAATAGCATCTATGTTAGAAGTAACTATAAGATATAATAATTTTCCTTCTTTTACATATACAGTAGTTAATTACTTGCTCGTGGGGCACAAACATACAAATTCAACCCATAAATTGTGTGAGTGGACCTCACCCTCAAGCGGCACTGCTTTTTTTTTTTGTGTGTGTTTTTTTTACAGCATATGCACACAAGTGTATTCAACTTCATTTATCTCTCTCATTTGCCCACCCAGGGGAAATCTATTTCATTTCATTACAGCTGAGCCATGCTTATTCTTATGAAAGCATTTTGGGGCTCCACGCCACTTACGAGGAATTTTAGGCTTTTGTTTGGTCATTTTACTTAGAAAACTGTTACGTTTGTAGAAACGTAATGCGCTTTGCAATGGAGGGGAATTAAAAAAAAAAAAAAAGTATACCTTAGTTTTACCAGACCACTGAGCTGATTAACAGCTCTCCTAGGGCTGGCCCGAAGGATTAGACTTTTTATTTTACGTGGCTAAGAACCAATTGGTTACTTAGCAACGGGACCTACAGCTTATTGTGGAATCCGAACCACATTATAGCGAGAAATGAATTTCTATCACCAGAAATAGATTCCTCTAACTCTTCATCAGCCGGCCGGGGAATTGAACTCCGGCCCATCGAGCTCTACCGACTCACCCAACAAAGAGCTATGGAGGGGAATTAATATCATACGATGCACTTGGTACCTTGTTATGATTCTAATAAATTTCTCAGTCACTACCACTCAAAGTATTTTTGACGGCAAATACACCAGCCTGAATTTTGCTTCTTTTAGTAATTTTGTTTACTTTGAGACATTTGAATATGTGATTATTCCACCTCGCTGATACATATTATTGTTGTTTTGTTGATCATGTAATTTAACTTTTTATTATTACCCTGCCTCCATCTGGCTTCAGGGTACAAAACGCGAGCTACTCAAGCAAATGTAAACCGATAAGAATAATTAGAAAATGTAGATGTATGTATGTATTTATATATCGGTCTCGAAATTTGCCATTACAATGCACTTGGCATATTAACATCAACAAGTAGCAGACTGCTCAACAGGGCCTTTCCTTGAGTGTCAACCTGAGAATTAATGTGCACAGCAAAACCTTTTGAAAATAAGAAGACTTCCATTATTCGTACTTCCTATCTCCGGCGAAATTTGCATAACCTGTCACTAAGAATACAGTGCATTCAGAACTTCCGTTTCATCATAATGAAACATGAACAGGCAATTTCCTCATTCATATGAAGAGGGAATTGGCTCTCTCCTTCATGTTCAAGGTAAAATCGATTTACGCATTCATTCATGTTATGGGCTAACTCTGAGAATGGATGTGTTTCAGTTGAATTATGATATTTTATATGAGTTCTTTTGCATTGTACTCTTCACTAATAAGTGTGCCCTAAAAAAGGAGAGGTTGTGGTTTCATAATGGTCAGGAAAATCATGCAAAAAAACCGAAGAAAATTTTGAACTGAGGAGGGCTCAGCTAGGCACGTTAACGTAATATGAATTACTTTATCATTGGATGAACTGTATTATTACTAATAATGATAACTGAAGAATTTTGTTTGAAAATTCTTGTATTTACTATGAACACACACACACACACACACACACACACACACACATATATATATATATATATATATATATATATATATATATATATATATATATATATATATATATATATATATATATATATATATATATATATATATATATATATATATATATATATATATATATATATATATTATCAAGGATTTGCATTCCTCCCTCCTATTTAGCTGCCATCTAGCTACCTTCTAGGGAAAAATCCATCATCTTACTTAACTTATAATTCTGCCAATATGGGGGAACCAAGTGTTTCCACTCATATGGACCCAGGATGAATGCCATCGTAGCCTTCAGGAAATGCCTGGGCCTACTATACAATAGGTCTCCTTCTTTCAACCCCCATGCTACCTGCACACACCTAGAATCCCCCCCCCCCCTCTTCTGGGGTAATGTTTCCAAAGTAGGCTCAGGGAGGAAATAGATGTTAGGGCGTAAGCTGCTCGGGGGGAAGCTAGCACCTTATACCTCAGGTAAACAGCCTATCGCCCATGCCACCGCTCGAGACAGGGGAAAGGCAGACTGTCTCCAGCTCCCGGTGCGGTGACATCTTTTTGTCTCAGGTGGCGGCTCAAACTCACAATCGTAAGCCCGAGACGTGGTATTTTGGAGCTCAAATATTCGTGTGAAATAGGTAAGCCGAGACTGAATTTGGCGCCAGTCACCCCTGTCTCTCTTCACTAACTTCCTTCCATTTCTTTCATTTAACTTCAAGCTTAAACCCTTCCTTTCCCAAGCTTCCCCCTTTGTGTGACAGCGAACACGTGTTCCTTGTTTCAAAAGCCCAATCCACCACGATTCCAAGACTGTGATTAAGTGATTCCTCACATTTATGATCTGGGATATGTAATGTTTAGAATTTAAGAACATGCATTTGTGTAATACTTTTATAGGGAGATTTCATTTCTTTTTTGTGTGGTGTTAACTCCTGACCTCTTTTCCAGGAGTCCTCCTGTCCTGCCCAGTCCGTAATAATACGCCCTAGCTCATGACTGCCATCCAAATTTCGCAACCATTCCTGATCGCAGCCTGAAAGCGGAAATCCCGTTGCTACAAGAGAATCATCTTAATTAACTGATTCCATTACCCTGTAGTTCACCCCTTCCAATGAATTACCATCTGTGACGACTTAATGTAATTTTAACATAACAGAGTTATTGTTATAACGGGGATTGTTGTATCTTTGGCCCCTCCTATTTACATTGCTAATTTGCCAAGTACTGCATTATTGCTCTACCATATGTAATTTATGTGTTTTAATGGTTTTGCATTTTACACTCTTTTTGGGTCTTGCATATTTGCCCCATTCTCCATAAATAAACCCCTTTTAAATTGTCAAAGAATTCTAATTCCAAATGGCGACCTTCCATTACTCAAATCCAGGAAGTTCTAAGGTGAGTCCCGTATTTTTAATTTTCCTCTTTTGTTTATAAACTCAATGAAGATGAAGGGCGCCCATGGTCCCACGGCAGTCAAAAAAAATAAACTGCTCCAATTCCCTAATTAAGTGAATACCCCCAACCAAGGACCCAGTTTTAACAAATATATATATATATATATATATATATATATATATATATATATATATATATATATATATATATATCACATATATATATATATATATAGTGGAATAAAATGATATATATATATATATATATATATATATATATATATATATATTATATATTTTACTTGTTTACTAGAAAATTTTTAATTGAAATCACTGGATTACTAATGATTTTTACTCAGAGCGTATTTTTGGAAGCGTTGATTTCAAAACAATTTTAGCCAGTAAATGTTATATATATAAATATATATATATATATATATATATATATATATATATATATATATATATATATATATATATATATATGCTGGAAGATTGGGGCATCTCGAACGCCGAAGATTTACCAGGAATAAAACAGCAAACAACCATCGTAGCATCTTATAAATTTATTTGGCCAAATTTTCGAGACCATGTCTCATCATCAGGGCTGTAAAATACAAAGAATAAGAATTAAGAATCGATTCGGTTAAAATTTTTTTACAAAAGCCTAAAACATGGAACTTAAACTAAAACGAACACTGAAGAAACACTAAAAAATACTAAAAGACTTAATATTTAAAAAACGTAGATAAAAAGAAAAAAAGGAAAAAAGACTTATTAAAAAAAAAAAAAATATATATATATATATGATATAGTATATATATATATATATACATATACATATTTATAAGTATAGAATATCAGGACGTTTAGTACCTAACCCTATGGGAGCTAAGAACTGAGTGACATTCACAGTTCTCAGGAGGACGACGTCAACTTAAGATATATATAAAACAGTGGAAGAGGTCTGGCTGTTTAGGGAAGGAACAAGCTGCTTAATAGTTAAGGATTCCAGGATGGAGAGAGGGTGGTCGTTGGGTGCTTGGGCAACAATATTAAAATCATCATATGAAAACGATGTCTTACATTTTTTACAGTGTTCTCTTATATTAGAAAATTCTTTTGTTTTTAATTGACATCCTGTTCGATGACTAACTCCAAGATGAGAATCAACTCTCACTTTGAGCAATCTCTTGGTGGCTCCGATATATTTCCCAACTTTACATTTTGGGCAAGTGAAACTATAAACCACCAGAGATCGCATCAAAGCGGGAAGCTTATCCTTATGGTGAAACAATGACCCAATGGTCTTAGGATTTTTTTAACATAATCGAATATCCAGAGCTGGAAATGTACTGCGAATGGCGTTTTGTAAAGATTGTTTGAATTTCTTAGAATGTACAAAAGGAATGGAGGCATACATTATCAGTTTAGGGACATTAGGCATGGACAGTCGGGGTTGGAATTTATTATTCAAAAAGTTATTTACATACTTGTTGAATAAAAATGAAGGATACGAATTATTTTTGAAAAACTGAAATAAAAAGAGAATTTCACCGTGAAATTTGTGCCAGGTACGGTGCAACAATGTGAATGCTGTTTGTTTTAAAAATAAAAGAGCAACTGCTGTAAAAGTTCGTACCTTGACCTGTATATGTCTTTTTCCTAAAAACACTGGTATTAAAACCTTGAGGGGTTCGACTGATTAAAATGTCTAAAAATGGAAGTTTATTATCGTGTTCACGCTCAATTGTAAACAGTATATTTGTGTGTAGGCTATTAATATATTCTAAGAAATTTTCCACATCTGCCCTAGATCTAAATAAAGCAATTGTGTCATCTATATATCTTCTATAGAAGAGAGGACGACATGTTAAGGGACACCTTTCGAGCATTTGTTCTTCGAGAGAACACATGAAGACATTGGCCATAATGGAACCTAAAGGAGATCCCATAGAGACACCATCTACCTACTTGTTTGTAAATTCTCTAGTTAAAAATAAAGTGAAAATTGTCCTGCACTGCAACTTCTACAAGTTTCCTAAAATTCTCCTTGTTAAAACCGTGAAATCAAAAGTCATCAACACATACTTATGCCCCTAAAATTGTTTTGAAATTAACGCTTCCAAAAATACACTCCGAGTAAAAATCAATAGTAATCCAGTGATTTCAATGAAAAAACATGTGTCTGGCCAATATATATATATATATATATATATATATAATATATATATATATATATATATATATATACATATATATATATATATATATATATATATATATATATATATATATATATATATATATTGTAAAGATTAGCGCCAAAATACGCTATGAAAGCGCCCGCCTTTCTGCTTTGCTCGGCCGATAGAAGGGCCTCTGTCTATTTTGAACCTGTGAGAAGTAGTGGATACTGGCTTAGGTTAGTTTGAACCAGTGGAAGTCAGGGTATAAGAGCTCAGAGATGTAATCTTTTGGGCAGTAAACTGGCTTTGCACCGTTTTCTTTGGTACAGGAGAGTAAGCCGTTTTCTTTGATATAGCAGCGTGACCTGGGTCAGGACATCAACCCCACCCCTGTCCAGAAGCAATAAAAGGTCAGGGCGAGGAACACTCAGTCCTCACACACAGTATCGAGTTTAAGCCAAGAGGTCACGCTTCTGCAGACCTTGCCTCCCTGCCCTCCGTTCGCTCACCGCCACGTGGACGTCCGCCGCCCTTGCTCCGTGCCCCGAGCCACGTGGCCCTCAAAGACTGCAAGTGGGGATTGCAAGTCCCTAAAAGTGAGCTGATACTCAACGGCGGCCTTTCCATCATCCCAAGGGCGTCCTTTTCCGCCCCAATCTATGACTTGAAGCAGTACCTTGGTGAGGGAGGCCCTCTTGTCGACGCTCCCACACGTGGTCCCTGGCAGAAGACTACGTCAGCCTTACGCCCCTGCAATGTGGTAAAGTACCCGAAATGAGTTGCTAGTCACGTTACTTCGTCCTTGTGCATTTATTAACTTCTGGGCCTATAACTTTGTATTCCCTGATGCTTCTTGGTTCAATCCCGGTCCACGTGTTCACT